>NC_041381.1:184103583-184105470 GCF_002162155.2 Triticum dicoccoides
CCCTGCTCGGCTGCTGCTTCCTCCGAGCCAAAGAGGAGGGGCGGGAGTGGGGTTGGGCGCCGCCGGCGCGGGGGGCGGGGCGCCGCTGCTAGTTGACATCTACCTCCGGCGGGCGGCGGCGCTGCATGCGGGAACGATGTGAGGAGGGGTCGAGACGTCAAGTGCAACGTGGTCGAGCAGAGGGCTGGAGGCGTCGGTGCGAACTGGAGCGAACCAGAGATTTCGTGGGCTGCGTTTGCTTTGGGCTGACCCCTGACATGTATATAATTTTTTTTCCGTCCAAATCTTGGGTATTCCCGTGCATACACCTGCCGCCGCCACTGAATATACCCCATCCGTTCCTAAATATAAGTCTTTATAGAGATCCCACTATGGACTACATACGAAGCAAACGAGTGAATCTACGCTCTAAAATGCATCTATATACATCCGTATATGGTTCATAATGGAATCTCTACAAATACTTATATTTAGGAACGGAGGGAGTAGTTTCTAATGATATTATTTTTTATGACATGCATTAATATTTTGTTAGTTTAATTTAAGGTCAAAACTTGGCACGGAATATGAAGGAGATCAATAAACTAGGACAGAGGTAGTAAATAACATGCATCTCACCCTGAACATGGAGTTTCTACACTCGAGTGCATATGCAACTGGGTGAACAGTAACATTGAAACAAATAGAAAAAAATTCAAAAAGAAACTAAAAAAATAAGACAAAAATTGTCGAATGTTTTGTCTCAATATGCAAATTTCGTGGTGAAAGAACATTCTCGGAGGTCTGACAAAGAAAACAAAAACGATGTTCCAAGAAGAACAAGTTCTTGAAGCATTTTGGGAAATTGATTTTGGTTTTTTGTAGGGACGCTG
Organism: Triticum dicoccoides; assembly: GCF_002162155.2. Lineage (NCBI taxonomy): Eukaryota > Viridiplantae > Streptophyta > Magnoliopsida > Poales > Poaceae > Triticum > Triticum dicoccoides. The sequence continues at coordinate 184,104,456 of NC_041381.1, forward strand.
TTGTTTTTTCATCACAATACTTTGCAAGTTGGTAAAACATTCAACAATTTTTCTAACAACATAATCAAATTTTTCCTATTTTAAAAGTTTACTTTTCATCCCAGGTGCATATGCACCAGAGAACATAACAACACTTCGGCACCTCACACCGTCTTTTTGGTGAGTCATTTAACACTACTAGGAAAAAGTCTAGTAGTAGCGCGGGTTAAACAGCTAGTAGTAGTGCAAGTGCTCGCCCTACTACTAGGACGCTACAGCTAACTGGTAGTAGTAGCGCGGTGCATCCCGCGCTACTAGTACGTGTGTTAGTAGTAGCACACACTACTACTAACAATTTGTAGGGCGTGTCTGTGACCCGCACTACTACAATTAATTTAAAAACCCCCAAAAAATCTCGATCCCGTCCGTGCTGTCAATGGTTCGATCCAGCGATGACAGGGGTCACCGGTGGTGTGAACGGGCAGCGGCAGACCTGATCCGACGATGGCTGTTGAAGAGGGACCAGATCCAGGGCAGAGCAAGACAACGGTAATGAGGATTCTCTACACGGCCAAGGCAGAGAGCTCCTAGTTGGCCATGTCGATGACCTGCACAGGCATGGGCATGGGAGGTGAGTAAAACCAGAGGGAGCGAGAGAGGGAAAAAGAGAAACGAGGGAGAGAAGAAGGAGATGGAGGGCGCATCAGGGCTGGTCGCCAATGGTGAGGTGCTCCGTCGTGGTGGCATGGAGGCGCGGGGGAAGACCGGCAAGCTCCTGAATGCCAGCGACGCGAGGCAGCGGCCTCATTGGGCGCCATGGAGGAGGAGGTGTGCTTGGGCAGGAGCACCATGGGAGAGCCTATGGAGAGAGGGGAGAGAGTGACGGGAGAGAGGAGGGATTCAGGGGAGGATATGATGACTTCAGGGCTATTAACCTACCTTGTACTTAGTAGTAGCGATGGTTTATACCCCTTGCTACTACTATCAACTTAGTAGTAGCATGGGTTTATACCCCTCGCTACTACTATGGTCTGTC
>NC_041381.1:184105805-184168031 GCF_002162155.2 Triticum dicoccoides
TACGGTAGAGACCACTTAGTAATAGCGCGGGTGAATATAGCACGCTACTAGTAATTAGCAGTAGCGTGGTCAATATAGCACGCTACTAGTAAGCGGCTACCTTTATGCTTTTCCCTAGTAGTGTAACTTGCAATTTGGGGGTAATAGATTCTACATTTTGTCTTTATTGATATTACCTTTTTACTCTCTTTGACCATAGATTGGTGCTTTACTCCACATTTCAACATTTTTTCATGGACTAGAGACTTTAGTACAGTTTTGAGACTTGTGTCCTGGCCACAAATTGTTTTGAAACTTTTTATGATTAATAACCATGGTTGAAAAAAACCTAAATAACCAGAACTGTTGCGCCTGGAAAAAACGCACTTGTTGAACTCTGTATTGGGTTATACTTTGCAAACAAAAAACAACTATGTTCAATATCATAGTGCTATTGAATCTCATGACTCCCCCCCTCTCGTGATGCTCCCGCGAGCGTTCGGGAGGCTAACCCTAGCACCGCTGCCTTCCCTCCCCCTCCATCGCCACCAGGGGCGCAAGCGGGCTAAGCCCGGTCATCGCCGGTGGCGGCGAGCCCCTTTCGTCTCCTTGCACGGGCCGGATCTTGCGTGTCGGGATACAACACTAGATGCCGGGCGCGGTAGTGCGGCGCCGCTCCAGAGCTGGCCAATGACGATAGTGTGGTGGCGGTGCGACGGGCGGCATGGTGGTGGTGCATGCCGTAGAGTGGTGACGACGGCGGCTGCTTCATCGCGGCACCCGGATCCACCTCTGCTGGTGCGGGTCACGGGCGTCCTTCCTTGTCGTGGCTCACTGGTGGGAGGGTGGCACGGTAACGATGGAGGTGTGCAGTCCCCATCCAATCAGGCCTTTGCGGCTGGACGGCAGCCTCAGGGCGGGAGGGCCTCCCTGGTGGCACCCATGGCTGCGGCAGTGACTGTTCTGCCCCCTCCTCTTCAGCATCGAGCAGCTACCGGTGCTCTCCCGCTAGTCTGGCCTTCGGCTTTTGGGTGTGAAACATGGTGGTTTCCGGGGGAAGGCTGGTAGGAGGGACGGGTGTTGAGGGAGTCCTGGACTAAGGGGTCATCGGGTATCCGGTCTATTCAATATGGGCCGGACTGATGGGCTATGCAGATGAAGGAAGAAGGCCACCTCCCGTGTCCGGTTAGGACTCCTGTATGCGTGAACGACAAGATTAAGTGTCCGAATATGCTATTTCCTTTATCTGTAAACCGACACTGTACAACCCTAGGCCCCTCCGGTGTCTATATAAACCGGAGGGCTTAGACCAGAGACGGGATCATAACATTCATAGGCTAGACAATCTAGGGTTTAGCCATTACAATCTCGAGGTAGATCAACTTTGTAACCCCTATACTCATCGAATACAATCAAGAATGACATAGGGTTTTACCTCCTTTAAGAGGGCCCGAACCTGGGTAAACATTGTGTCCCTTTGTTACCATTGATCCTCAGACATACAGCTTGGGCCCCCTACCCGAGATCTGCCGGTTTTGACACCGACATTGGTGCTTCAATTGAGAGCTCCGCTGTGTTGTCAACGGAAGGATTGATGGTGCGCCTCTTCATCAACAATGATACCGTGTCCAGGGAGACTTTTCTCCCCGGACAGGTCTTTTTGTTCGGCGGCTTCATGCTACGTGCCGACTCGACCGGCCGCCACAAGCAGTCGACAACTATGCTCCTAGTTACCAGATCAGGTTTGGGAACTTGAACTACGTCGCGGATATCCGAGGGGATCTATTCTTCGAGGGATTCGCGGCCCCGACTGCCGCTCCCCATCCTCATAAAGAGGGCCCTTCAGATCTGCTGTCAGACCCCGTCTAGGGGCCAGTGCTCACACCTGCCTTGGCCTTAGATCCGGGGTAGATCGTGTTTTTCAGCGACGAGAGGATCGATCATGCCGGACTCTCTCCTACCATGGAACTCTTAGCCGGAGACCCAGATGCGATCGCGCCGTTGGTAACCCTGAAATCAAACGGGACTCTCCCAGTCATCGGAGAGCCGGACTCACCTCTAGAGGATAACTCTGGATCACTAAAGATTGTTGAGGGAGTCCGGGATTAGGGGGTCCTCGGACAGCTGGACTATATACTTTGGCCAGACTGTTGGACTATGAAGATACAAGATTGAAGACTTCGTCCCGTATCTATGTGGGACTCTCCTTTGCATGGAAGGCGAGCTTGGCAATTCGGATATGTAGATCTCCTTCTCTGTAACCGACTCTATGTAACCCTAGCCCCCTCCGGTGTCTATATAAACCGGAGGGTTTAGTCCGTAGGACAACAACAATCATAATCATAGGCTAGCTTCTAGGGTTTAGCCTCTACGATCTCGTGGTAGATCAACTCTTGTAATACTCATATCATCAAGATCAATCAAGTAGGAAGTAGGGTATTACCTCCATCAAGAGGGCCCGAACCTGGGTAAACATCGTGTCCCCCGCCTCCTGTTATCATTAGCCTCAGACGCATAGTTCGGGACCCCCTACCCGAGATCCGCCGGTTTTGACACCAACATTGGCGCTTTCATTGAGAGTTCCACTTTGTCATCACGATAAGGCTTGATGGCTCCTTCAATCATCTTCAACGATGCGGTCCAGGTGAAAGTGCAACTATCCCTGGGTAGTTTTAGTAATTCCTAACATCATATAGCTCATTGAGCTAATGCTACTTCAAGATAAATATTTCAGGAAAGCTCAATGATTGGCATGGCATGGATGAGAAAAGTGGATCCCTCAAAATGCTAAGGACAAAAGGATTGGCTCAAGCTCAAAGCACAAGACTCTACATTTTCTATTTTAGTGATCCAAGATCACATTGAGTCTATAGGAAAAGCCAATACTATCAAGGAGGGATGAGGTGTTGCTTAATGGCTTACTTGCTCAAAATGCTTAGTGATATGCTCCAAAGCCCTCAACTACTTTCTCATATCCACATATGACCTAAACCAAAAGTCCAACTCGGCCCTACCGATTCTTTCTATCCGGCGCCACCGAGTTCAGATGTCATAGCCACTGCCACAAACCCTAGGCAAATCGGTTTCACCGATAGGGATCTCGGTCTCACCGAGATGGGATTGTAATCTCTCTGTTTCCCTTCATAACATTTCGGTCCAACCGAGATGAGCGATCGGTCCCACCGAGATTGCAATTCAAACTCTTTGTTTCCCTTTCATAACATTTCGGTCTAACTGAGATGAGCGAATCGGTCCCACCGAGTTTGCCCGACCAACCCTCTGTGTGTCCATTACAAAATCGGTCTCACCGAGTTTGTGTAATCGGTCTCACCGAGATTACGTTATGCCCTAACCCTAACCATATTGGTCCTACCGAGTTGCAAGTCGGTCCCACTGAAAATCCTAACGGTCACATTATTTGCTAAATCGGTATGACCGAGTTTGACGATTCGGTCCCACCGAGATTGGCAAGTTGTGTGTAACGGTTAGATTTTGTGTGGAGGCTATATATACCCCTCCACCCACTCTTCATTCGTGGATAAAGCCATCAGAACATGCCTACACTTCCAACACACATTTTCTGAGAGGGAACCACCTACACTTGTGTTGAGGCCAAGATATTCCATTCCTACCATATGAATCTTGATCTCTAGCCTTCCCCAAGTTGCTTTCCACTGAAATCTTCTTTCCACCAAATCCAAATCCTGTGTGAGAGAGTTGAGTGCTGGGGAGACTATCATTTGAAGCACAAGAGCAAGGAGTTCATCATCAACACACCATTTGTTACTTCTTGGAGAGTGGTGTCTCCTAGATTGGCTAGGTGTCACTTGGGAGCCTCCGACAAGATTGTGGAGTTGAACCAAGGAGTTTGTAAGGGAAAGGAGATCGCCTACTTCATGAAAATCTACCCTAGTGAGGCAAGTCCTTCGTGGGCAACGGCCATGGTGGGATAGACAAGGTTGCTTCTTCGTGGACCCTTCGTGGGTGGAGCCCTCTGTGGACTCGCGCAGCCGTTACCCTTTGTGGGTTGAAGTCACCATCAACGTGGATGTACGATAGCACCACCTATCGGAACCACGATAAAAACATCCGTGTCTCCTATTGCGTTTGCACTCTCCAAATCCTTCCCTTTATATTCTTGCAAGTTGCATGCTTTACTTTCCGCTGCTCATATACTCTTTGCATGCTTGCTTAAATTGTGTTAAGAGTGCTTTACTTGTGCTAAGTTGCTAAAATTTGCCAAGAACTAAAATTGAGAAAAGGATAGATTTTTATTTGGGTCAAGTAGTCTAATCACCCCCTCTAGACATACTTTCGATCCTACAAGTGGCATCAGAGCCTTGGTCTCCGTTTGCTTTGATTTCCATAGCTTTTGGTAGTCATAGCCTTGGTTTCACAACCTAGGAGAGTATGGCGTCTAGTGAGGGAAATTACCACCGTAGAGGTCCTTACTTTGATGGTACTAATTTTGCTAGTTGGAAGCATAATATGAAAATGCATATTCTTGGACATAAACCCGCCGTTTGGGCTATTGTGTGTATTGGCTTGCAAGGTGAATTCTTTGATGGGAGAGAACCGAACCGTGAAGCTACCGCGGAAGAGTTGAAGATGCTACAATACAATGCTCAAGCTTGTGATATCCTCTTCAATGGATTGTGCCCCGAAGAATTCAACAAAATCAGCCGTCTTGAGAATGCAAAGGAAATTTGGGATACATTGATTGATATGCACGAAGGTACCGACTCCGTCAAGGAATCCAAGTTGGATGTGCTTCAAAGTCAGCTTGACAAGTTCAAAATGAAGGATGGTGAAGGTGTCGCTGAAATGTACTCTAGGCTTGCTCTTATCACAAATGGGATTGCCGGCTTAGGAAGTGAAGAGATGACCGACAAATTCATCATCAAGAAGATCCTAAGAGCTTTGGATGGAAAATATGATACCAAGTGCACATTGGTCCAAATGATGCCCAATTACAAAGATTTCAAGCCAACGGAAGTCATTGGAAGAATTGTTGCTCATGAGATGTCACTCAAGGATAAGAAGGAGCTCCACAACAAGTCAAGTGGTGCTTACAAAGCCTCATGTGAAGCTCCCACATCATCGAGTGAGAAACAAACCTTAAATGAAGAATTGAGCCTGATGGTGAAGAACTTCAACAAGTTCTACAAGAGTAGAAGCAAGGAAAGAAGTTCCAAGTCAAGGTCTTACAATGACAAAAGATCTTCTAGTCGTGAGCGTAATTGCTACAATTGTGGAAGACCCGGACACTATTCCAATGAGTGTACGACACCCTACAAAAGAAGAGGAGATTCTCCAAAAAGAAGAAGTAGAAGAGAAGAATCACCATCAAGAGAAAGAAGGAGTAGAGATGATCGTTATGAACGAAGAACATCCCGGAGAAGCAAGGATTCGGAAAGGAAGGAAAAGTCATCAAGGAGCTACACAAAATGAAGACATCAAGCTCATGTTGGTGAACGGGTATCTGGCTCTGACTCCGACAATCACTCCGAGAGAAGCTATCACTTCGACTCCGAATATACTCAAGATGAAGGTGTTGCCGGTCTAGCCCTTGTGTCTACCAACTCCTACGACATATTTGATTCACCAAATTAAGGACTTGGAAGATGCTTCATGGCTAAAGGCCCAAAGGTATCACACCCCGAGTATGTTGATTTCAATAGTGATGAAGATGACTTGTTAGGTGATGATGATTTACTTGTTGACAACTCTAGTGATGAATACTATGATGAAACATCAATTAATCATGCTAATCAAGATAAAACGAATGACAATGATAAGGAGAAGATTGAGCTACTAACTAAAGAACAAAACACTCTTATGTTAGCTCATGAAACTATCTTAGGAGATCACCGAGAACTTTTAAGGACTCATTAGAAGTTACGCTTTGAAAAGCTCTACCTTGAGCAAGAACATGAGTTTTTAAAAGCAACCAATGATGATCTTCGCAAGAAAAGTTCTTCTTACATTGCCAAGCGTTTACTCTTATCTACTTACATGCCTCAAGTCATGTCTAGTAACAAGAACAAGAAAGATTCTTCCTCTAGTAGTAACAATAATCATGCTAAATCCAATGTTGTTGCTTCTAGTAGTTCTCTTGATTCCACTAATGATTCTCTTAGCTAAGTTACACTTGAGCAAGAAAATAGCTTATTGAAGGGAATTATAGAGAAAGGTGTTTACAAGAGCCTTGCCGGGAGTAAGCAATTCGAGGAAATTGTACGCAAGCAAGGAAGGCACCGGAAGAACCAAGGTGTTGGTTTTGAACGAAAGTTCAATGCCAATGGAGTTGAGTGGGAAGAATATCAATACCCCAAGACGAAGTTTGTTCCTCAACAAGAGAAGTATGATCCTACTTCTTTCAAAGGGACACAAGCTCAAGATGATCTTCCACCACAAGACCACAAGCAAAAAGGCAAGGATAAGCTTCAAGAGGAGATTGATGCATTTGAAGAAGCTCCTAAGGCCTTGGTCAAGTGGGTTCCCAAGACTACGTCAAGTTCTACTTCATCGAGTACAACTACAACTCCAAGGATTCCCATCAAGATGATGTGGATCCCGAAGAAGAAGAACTAGAGAGTTCTTGAGGGTGACTCCGCCAACATATCTCACTCTTATCATTTTGGCAAGGACAAGTGCAATCAACTTCCACATCTTGCACTAGTTCAAGGAGTCACAAACCCTCTTGTTGGTAAGACAAGGGACAAGGTAACCTAATGCTTTCATGGATATCATCTTGTGTGTGCATCACTCTATGTCTATGGATATCCTTGTTTGTTCCTTGTTTGACTAACCCATGTAGGTATTGAAAGTGCAACTCACTCCAAAGGGATTGCTCCAAATGATCTACATCAACATTGAGCATCTACATCTTCAACACCTACATGAAGTCATCATCGACAAAACCCAAGGTCAGTTCATCCCTCTTAAGGGGGGATCTCACATCTAGGGGGAGCTTTACTCTAATAATTGAGCTAAAGCAACTCTAATGGTGTGAACACAACAATGCTTTATGTAAAAGTGGTAACCCCACTTGTGCTTAAACGATGAGTATGACCTATGATCAAATGTTCACATTTGACTCCTAAGTCAATATACTCATATATAGATGATCTAGTCATCGCCAATTGCTTGATAGATGCTAGAAATGGTTGTGCATGCTTTTCCACATATTTCATTTGCCATTTTATTGTGTGAGCATGTTAGTTGCATAATTTACTCATTCAAGGACATCCACTTGTAGCTTTGATTGTTTGGTTTCTTTTCCTTGGCCAAGTGGATGGACAAGAATGCCTAAGAACCTTCTCTAGCTATCTATGCTTTTCTTGTCTCAAACTCTATTCATGCTATATCACAAAGTTTGATCAAGTCAGATTCGAACCACTCTGTGTGAGGAGCACTCGGAGTTCCCGATTTGTCATAGACTTCAACTTCCAAAACCTATTTGTGCGTTTCGGTCTGACTGATTCATCCATTTCGGTCATACTGAGATCACTAAGTTGATCTAGGTTTTCAATCTCGGTGCAACCGACTTGAAATTTTCGGTCACACCGAGTTGCAGTAACTGCTTGCAGTTATGCATCTTGGTGCCACCGAGTTGTTCCACTCGGTAACACCGACAGGTCCAGGCTATATATACCCCCGGGCCAAATTTTGGAAACTTTTCCGAAACCCTTCGCCCGCGCACAGCTTGCTCTGCCTCTTCGGGTCTCCGGATCGTCCTCCTCGTTGCCAGCGACCTCCCGCCGCTGGTCTCCACCGCCGTCAACAGGATTCTGCTCCGCCGTTGTCGCTGTAGCAAATCCATCGCCGCATTAGGGTATTGATTTGAACTTTGTGCTATTCCTTACTCCGATTCCTAGCACATTGCATTGCCATTAATCTTGCCACGTTTGAAATCTTCCTATCCAGCGAAATCACTCCGTAGATTAGTTTTGGATAGAAAATTTAGGGTTAGATTTCCGCCGAATTCATCTCGGCCCGACCGAGTTGTAGAAATCGGTCTCACCGATTTGGCTCAGGCCATTGCACCTGTGATTCTCGGTCTGACCAAGAATTGCAAATCGGTGTGACCGAGTTCAATTCCTTGTGAAACCCTAGCAGTCTCGGTGCCACCAAACTGTGACTCGGTCTGACCGAGTTCACTAGTTTAGGTTCCAAAAGATGCTTCGACATCACTGAGTTTACAAATCGGTAGCTCCGAAATGCTTTCTGTGGAAAACTAAAACTAAGTTTTTGACTCAATTTTTTTGCAAAAACCTCTGTGCTTTGTGATGCTCATCTACTCTACCTCATCTATATCTATTCACAGGGTCTGCTGTCAGAGTTTGCATCATGTCAGATCAGAGTGATAGTCAGAACAAGTATGAGGATCAAGTTCACATGAGTGAGGGCACTAGTCCCTCTAGCAGTTATGATGAGGGTAGCAGGAGCACACCCAACAATTTGCCCAAGGCAGCCACCAGGGCCAGAAAGAAGAAGACCTCAGATTCTGAGGATGAGGACAATGTGGCTGTTGAGGATGAGTCCACCTCAAAGAAGAAGGTGCTGAAGAAGGAATATGGCACAGCTGCATCCACTAAGCCAGGAATGCAAAAGAAGGCACCTGCCAGGAGAATTCCCATTTCCAAACCTAGGAAGGTTGCCACTGGTGAAACCATGAAGTTCACCATTGAGTCTGATGAAGAAGCTGCTGACCAAGATCTGAAGAAGAAGAAGAGAGTCAGAACTACTACTGCCAAAGTACTTGGCAAGCCCTCTATGAGGAGAGATTCTGAAGAAGAAGAGGAAGAGGTTGATGCACCAGCACCTAAAGCTCAGAAGCTGATGGGAGATGCTATAAGATCAGGGGCTGCTCCATCTAAGCCCAAAGATGCTCCCAAGGCTGCTGCTCCTAAGCCCAAGTCTGCACCCAAGAGGAACACCAGGAGTATTCCAGCTGAAGAGAAGAACAAGGCCCTAGTGCCTGAAGCTGTTGAAGAAGATGAAGATTCACTTGTCTTGAGAAAGTTGAAGCCCAAGATTCCTGATCAATAATGATGCTCACCCAGTTGCAGAAGATATGAAGCTCAGGAAGGATGCAGGTCTGAGACTCTGGAGATAGACTGATCCCTATGCTGTCAGAAGAAGAGCTGCTGTGGACTACAGGTTCCACACTAAGGAACAACAAGATTTCTATGAGACAATGTTGCTTGACAAGAAGCCCATAGTGTGTGACATGAGATGGGTTGACTGGGATTACATCAAGAAAAATTAAGAGCACTATCCAGGAGTTTATGATAGTTTCAAGTCTTGTGGAGTTGAAGACTTTGTTGGCCAGAAGCTCACCAAGTGGAATGATGAGCTCATTATGCAGTTTTACTCCACAACTCACTTCTACCCAGATGGGAAGATACTCTGGATGTCTGAGGGTACTAGGTACCCAGTAAACAGTTGAGGAATGGTCTGAATTGATAAATGCTCCAAAAGAGAATGAGGATGACTTGGATGTCTATGCCAATAAGAAGAAAGACCACAACTCCATGGCTCACATGTACAGAGAGATCCCAGATGCTGCACTTGAGACACATAAGTTTGGATCTGTACATTATCTGTTGTCAGGATTGCCTACTATCAACTGGATCTTAAGGCACACTTTGCTGCCCAAGTCAGGTGATCACAAGATGATCAGAGGCCATCCAATCAACTTGCTGCATATATTTGATGTGCCTCAGAAATGCAAAGTCATGAGCCTGATTGTGGAAACAATCAAAAGGACTACTGCTGATCATAAGAGGAGTTGTGGGTATGACCCACACATTCAGGAGCTTATAAACTCCAAGATGGGAACTGGCACATATCTTTTGGACAAAGAGCACCTGCCCATCTACCCAGACTTCAAGGACAACACCATTGTGATGGATGAGAATGAACCATCATCTGTGCAAGCACAAGAGAATAAAGAGAAGGCAAGGGCTGAGAAGGCTGCGAAGATGCCAACTACAGAAGAGGCATCTCAGATTTTCCTGAAGAGCAAGCAAGATCAGCTTGGCTACTTGATTGCCTCCACCTTGAGGATTGAGAAGGGCTTGGCCACCCTGACTCAAAACCAGGAGAGCTTGGAGAGAATGATAGAGCAGAAGTTTTATGCTCTTGATGTCAAAGTGACTGAGATCCAGACTGCAGTTGAGCAACTTCAGGAGGATGTGGAGGAGAAGAAGGGCAAGTCAACTACTGATGCTTTTGCTAGAGTGCCCAGAGGACAGAGATCGGCTGCAGTGCCTGTTCCAGACACCAGAGCTACATCATCTGCACCAGGTATAGCTTCAGTGCCTCCAGCTCCAGCACCCACTCCACCAGCTCCAGCTACATCAACAGAAGTCTTCGTCCAAGGAGCCATCTCTACACCATCACATGAAGACCAAGCCTGAGAGTCGTTTAGCACTATGCATTTTTATGAACTTTTTGGTAACTAGTTGCCAAAGGGGGAGAAAATGTATAGATCATAGGCTTCGAGAGAGTGTGTTGCTTTTGATCTCTCTTGTATTTTTGGTGGTTGAACTTCGTGTGTTTGCTTGTTTGCTTGATACATTATGCTTTTGTGAGATACTTGGATGATCATGTGTTTGATCATATGCTATGCTACATTAATGCTTGTTGGATGATATTATCTCTTATTTCCTCATATGATCATTCACTTTGCTTGGTGATGAGTGCATGTATTTAATTATAATCATTTTGAGCGCTTCACCAAGATGTATGTGACATGGAAGAGTAACCCATGATCCTAACTCATTGTGCATTTGAGTCCAAAGCAAATTTTAAATAATGTACAAATTTAGGGGGAGCTCTTACTTTTCACATACTTCTCAAAGTGACAATGTTTTTCAATCTTATTATCATTTGTCGAAGCTTTGATATATATGTTGTCATCAATTACCAAAAAGGGGGAGATTGAAAGTGCAACTATCCCTGGGTGGTTTTGGTAATTCCTAACAACATATAGCTCATTGAGCTAATGCTACTTCAAGATAAATATTTCAGGAAAGCTCAATGATTGGCATGGCATGGATGAGAAAAGTGGATCCCTCAAAATGCTAAGGACAAAAGGATTGGCTCAAGCTCAAAGCACAAGACTCTACATTTTCTATTTTAGTGATCCAAGATCACATTGAGTCTATAGGAAAAGCCAATACTATCAAGGAGGGATGAGGTGTTGCTTAATGGCTTACTTGCTCAAAATGCTTAGTGATATGCTCCAAATCCCTCAACTACTTTCTCATATCCACATATGACCTAAACCAAAAGTCCAACTCGGCCCTACTGATTCTTTCTATCCGGCGCCACCCAGTTCAGATGTCATAGCCACTGCCACAAACTCTAGGCAAATCGGTTTCACCGATAGGGATCTCGGTCTCACCGTGATGGGATTGTAATCTCTTTGTTTCCCTTCATAACGTTTCGGTCCAACCGAGATGAGCGATCGGTCCCACCGAGATTGTAATGCAAACTCTCTGTTTCCCTTTCGTAACGTTTCGGTCTAACCGAAATGAGCGAATCGGTCCCACCGAGTTTGCCTGACCAACCCTCTGTGTGTCCATTACCAAAATTGGCCTCACCGAGTTTGTGTAATCGGTCTCACCGAGATTACGTTATGCCCTAACCCTAACCATATCGTTCCTACCGAGTTGCAAGTCGGTCCCACCGAAAATCCTAACGGTCACATTATTTGCTAAATCGGTCTAACCGACTTTGACGATTCGGTCGCACCGAGATTGGCAAGTTGTGTGTAACGGTTAGATTTTGTGTGGAGACTATATATACCCCTCAACCCACTCTTCATTCATGGAGAAATCCATCAGAACATGCCTACACTTCCAACATACATTTTCTGAGAGAGAACCACCTACACTTGTGTTAAGGCCAAGATATTCCATTCCTACCATATGAATCTTGATCTCTAGCCTTCCCAAAGTTGCTTTCCACTCAAATCTTCTTTCCGCCAAATCCAAATCCTGTGAGAGATTGTTGAGTGTTGGAGAGACTATCATTTGAAGCACAAGAGCAAGGAGTTCATCATCAACAAACCATTTGTTACTTCTTGGAGAGTGGTGTATCCTAGATTGGCTAGGTGTCACTTGGGAGCCTCCGACAAGATTGTGGAGTTGAACCAAGGAGTTTGTAAGGGCAAGGAGATCGCCTACTTCGTGAAGATCTACCCTAGTGAGGCAAGTCCTTCGTGGGCTACGACCATGGTGGGATAGACAAGGTTGCTTCTTCGTGGACCCTTCGTGGGTGGAGCCCTCCGTGGACTGACGCAGCCGTTACCCTTCGTGGGTTGAAGTCTCCATCAACGTGGATGTACGATAGCACCACGTATCGGAACCACGACAAAAACATCCGTGTCTCCTATTGCGTTTGCACTCTCCAAACCCTTCCCTTTACATTCTTGCAAGTTGCATGCTTTACTTTCCGCTGCTCATATACTCTTTGCATGCTTGCTTGAATTGTGTTAAGATTGCTTGACTTGTGCTAAGTTGCTAAAATCTGCCAAGAACTAAAATTGGGAAAAGGATAGATTTTTATTTGGGTCAAGTAGTCTAATCACACCCCCTCTAGACATACTTTTGATCCTACACCAGGGTGAGGTCTTCCTCCCCGGACAGATCTTCGTATTCGGCAGCTTCGTACTGCGGGCCAACTTGTTTGGCCATCTGGTGCAGATCGCTAGCTACGCCCCTAGCCATCATGTCAGGTTTGGAAGCTTGAACTATATTGCCGACATCCACGGAGACTTGATCTTCGACGGACTCGAGCCCATGTCAGGAGCGCCGAACAGTCGCGACGAGCATGACTTAGATCTGCCGTCGGACGGTGTTTGGGAGATCGCACCTGCGGCCGCCCCGGCCCTTAATCTGGAGCAGATCACGCCATACGAGGACGGGTGGATGGACCCCGCCACAGAGGCCGCACACTCATCGGCGCTGGAGCCGAACACAGACTTCACCACTAAAGATATCTGTGTCATCGGACCCTCGGACTCGTCTCTGGCCATAGGATCCAAACCGCGTACGTCTGTGCCTATCGAATTTGATTGGGCACCGGTCATGGAGTTTACCTTCGCGGATATCTTTCAACACTCGCCCTTGGGTGATGTGCTAAATTCATTAAGGTCTCTCTCTCTGTCAGGGGACTCTTGGCCGAACTATGTCCGGCTCGAGTGGGAAGCGGACAACGAAGAAATTCGTTCCCCACCCACCGCCCACTTCATAGCCGCTGTCGATGACTTAACCGAAACGCTTGACTTGGACTTTGAAGACATCGACGGTATGGACGATGATGCTGGAGACGAACATGAACCAACGCCCACGGGGCGCTGGACAACCACCTCATCATATGATATATACACGGTGGACACCCCAAAAGAAAGCAATGGTAAGGACACAACGGAGGACAATCCCATCAAGTAGCAACCAAAGCGACGATGTAGGCGCCGCTCTAAATCACGCCATGGTAAAAACAGTGATAATAGCGCAAGAAAGAATAATACCCCGGTCGACTTCAAAGGAAATGACGACCCCATGGACCCAGCGATGGAGCTGGATGAGCCAGGGGACAGAGAACATAGTCCGGAGCTGACGTCCGATGACGCTGATCCCTAGGGTAAAATTCATCAACCAGTCTTCGAAGAGGAGAACAGTCCGGAGGATGATGCACTCATCATCCCGGAAAAACACTTGGAACAAGAGAACCTCCATAGAAGGCTTATTACCACCGCGAGGAGCTTGAAGAAGCAGAAGCAAAGGCTTAAGGCCGTGCAGGATACGCTCAACCGCAGATGGAACAAAGTGCTTGACACTGAAGAAAAATACGGTGGCGATCGCCACACAAAGAGCTATCCAAAGCGCAAGCTGCTGCCCGAATTCGACGACGAGGCTATAGAGCCCATTCAGCCGAAAAATAAAACAGCCGATCAGCCGGACCGACCACCCCGTGGCCGCGACAGGGCAGCTAATGATGCCGCACACAAGTCAGCACACGATTTACGTGAGCTCCTGGACAAAAAATCCGGTATGGCTAGGTCCATCTATGGATCTAGGAAGCATGCTCCGGCACAGGATCACAACCACCAAAACGATCATATCGATCGAATACCAGCTCGGAATCAACACCGAACACAACAACCGTCGACAGCATGCCATGACACATCCAAATACAGGGGCGCCGCGCACCCCTTGTGCTTCACCAACGAGGTGTTGGATCATGAATTTCCAGAGGGATTTAAACCCGTGAATATAGAGGCATACGACGGAACGACAGACCTGGGGGTCTGGATTGAGGACTTCATCCTTCACATCCACATGGCTCACGGATATGATCTCCACGACATCAAATACCCGCCCTCAAGTTGAAAGGACCAGCTCGGCATTGGTTGAAAAGCCTCCCCGAAAACTCAATTGGAAGTTGGGAAGATCTTGAGGATGCTTTTAGGGCCAATTTTCAAGGGACCTATGTCCGACCTCCAGATGCAGACGATTTAAGTCACATAATTCAACAGCCCAGAGAGTCAGCCCGAAAGCTGTGGAACAGATTTTTCACTAAGAAGAATCAAATCGTCGACTGCCCAGATGCCGAAGCCTTAGCGGCTTTCAAGCCCAGTATCCGGGACCAATGGCTTGCCAGACACCTAGGCCAGGAAAAGCCGAGTACAATGGGAGCCCTAACAAGCCTTATGACCCGCTTTTGCGCGGGCGAGGATAGTTGGCTGGCCCGTAGCGGCACTAGCGACCCAGGCACATCCGAAGTCAGTGATGGCAACGGGAAGCCGCGACGCAATAAAAACAAGCGTCGAAACAATGAAGACAGCCCAGATAACACGATGGTCAACACCGGATTCAGGGGCTCTCGACCCGGTCAACGGAAAAAGCCATTTAAAGGCAGCAGAGATGGACCGTCCGGCCTAAATAAGATTCTAGACATATTATGTCAGATTCATGGCACCCCTGAAAAACCTGCAAATCACACCCACACAGAATGCTGGGTTTTCAAGCAGGCCGACAAGCTAAACACCGAACACAAAGGGAGGGAGATGCCAAGTGAAGACAAGGATGAGCCTCGCCAGCCGAACACTAGGGGACAGAAAAAATTCCCAACATAAGTCAAAACAGTGAATATGATTTACGCAACACACATACCAAAGAGAAGGCGCAAACGCGCACTCCAAGACGTATACGCTGTAGAGCCCGTCTCCCGCAAGTTCAATTCTTGGTCAACCTGCCTGATCACTTTCGACCACAGGGATCATCCGACTAGTATCCGGCACGGAGGGTCGGCTGCCTTGGTGCTCAACCCAATAATTGATGGATACCATCTCACCCGAGTCCTTATGGACGACAACAGTAGTCTTAATCTGATATACTAGGACACTGTTTGCAAAATGGGGATAGACCCGTCAAGAATCAGCCAAAGCAATACTACCTTTAAAGGAGTAATACCAGGCGTCAAGGCCCGCTGCACAGGCTCTCTAGTACTAGACGTTGTAATCGGTTCTCCCGACAACTTCAGAAGCAAAGAATTAATCTTCGACATCGCTCCATTCTGAAGCGGCTATCACGCACTACTTGGAAGAATAGCCTTCGCCCATTTTAATGCAGTACCGCACTACGCTCACCTCAAACTTAAGGTGCCCGGTCCACATGGCATCATCACAGTTAGCGGAAATACAGAGCGTTCTTTACGTGCGGAAGAATATGTGGCGGCTCTAGCAGCCGAACACTGAACGACCTCTCCAACCAGAATAAATGATCGGTCGTCAAGACCACGGACATAGTTAGACGAGTCCGGCGCACCACCTGTTGTAACAGCCTAGATAAACCTGAGCTTGGGACGATGGATATACCCCCATAGGTGGCGCTAGGGGCTGCACGCATGTAGAAAAGCCCATAGTTCGGCTTGACCCTATTAATACAATAACAAATTGCATTTTCATGATCGGTTCAGAATAACCAACTTCTCGCACGAAGTCTTTCACCTAGGTTTTTCCTTTTTTCAGATGATCATCATGCTACAGCCTTCCAGGATACGACACAATGGAGATAAAGGCGCAGACGTGCAGCAGGGCCCCGCTCAAAGGTTTATTTTTAGATTAAGACCCTGCGTAAACCTTTTTTAATGTCTCTTGTTGCTTTTCCCCTCCGGACACTTAACACAACCGGGAGAGATACTGGCGTTATTGGCATTTCGTCATGCCAGACTAATGCATGTACCTGGAAACTCAGGGCTCATTATTGAGGGCATTACTCAGCCCAGTATATGTTGTAAAGTCCGAATACCTTAGGGAGTGTTCGGCATCGTGAGTTTGGCCTTATATGCAGCAGCTCCGAATCATGTCTTTGGTCAATAGTTGGGTTTGCCCGGCTCCCATGTTTTGCTACCTTACGTTCCGCTCTATCGGCTAAGGTGGCATCGGGAGAACTACTGCGATTGTGCCCTGGTTCATCTGGATGAGCACCTCAGTAGAGAAAGCCGAAAACTGACTGTCATGATATAACGCGAGACTGGTCAACCACTCGATGACTCAGCGGAATCTTCACGATTCCTCCGTATTAATGAAGGACTAGTTTCCCGGTCATGTACGTACGTGCACCGTATTCGGATAAACGCGGAAATACCAGGGGCTATATAGTAGCCCCACCGTCAAGCTCCTATGGCTAAGTGAAAGTGTTAAAGCTATATAGTCCGATTGCCTGGTTCGCCGCGCTATCACCTCCTTAACGGACCAAGACGTTGGATCAAGTGTGATTACGCGCTTTTTCGAACACCCTCGCATTATATGCGTGGGGGCTGAAGCCGACGACCGCAAACTTTTAGGTTATATACATACATAAACGGCCGCATAAGAGGCACTATAACACTTTTGGGCAAAGGTATAGACACAGCCTTTATAGTCAAAATAGCCATTGTTTTTACAATTCAGATACATGTCACTCGAACATGGTACTCTTTGAGCACTGAGCCTCTATTAAACGGGCGCCTTCTAGGACTTCTTCAAAATAATGCTCGGTCGGGTCCTGGCCCCCCGCCGGTCCCCGGGTTGCAATAGTGGTGGCCTCCATCCCTGCCCCATATGTTTTAACACGAGCAAGAGCCATCCGCGCACCCTCTATGCACGTCGACCTCTTCACAACCTCGATATGCAACACAACACCAAGGAATTGTTGCACTAAACCAAAATAGCCGCCCGGCCTTGGTCCCTTCGGCCAAAGATGATCCATGACAGACCTCATAGCAAGTCCAAACAACCTATGGAGCTCGGCCCATGCGGCCATCTTTTCATTCAACGGCAGCAGACGCGTCGGGGCACTAAACTGTGACCAGAACAACCTTTCCACCTCATGATCTTTCTGATCCTTGAAAAACTCATTTGCATCAGCAACACTCTTGGCCAGGTCCGCATACGCGTCTGCAGCACTCCATAACTGATCCAGAGGGGCATACTTCGGATCTCTGAACTTCATCCGCAACAAAAAGGGCCTCCCAGCCATGATATCTCCGGCTTCATGAAGCTCCTCCCTTATCCCTCTAATTTCATAGCGAGTTTCCTTGGCTGTCTCCAAGGCCTTCTTCAGGTCAGCCACTTTCGCTTGGCTTTCCTTTTCAAGGAGCTCATAGCGGCCGGCGGCATCTTTCAGCTCAATAGCCATCTTGGCTATCTTATCTTCACTCTGGCAATGAGCAGCCTGTTCGTTTTAATTCTTCAGCTGCCTTTAGGGCAGCCACATCACTTCTCTTGGCTTGTTCCTTGGCTCGGGAAAGCTCCGCCCGAAGGATCTCCATGGCAGCAGCTCCATCTGCAGTCACAACATATTATAGATACTAGCATCATGCTCCTCTTAATATTTGCTGACAAGCCGAAAATACATACCCTGGGCCTCGTCAAGCCGCTTGTTCACAAGCGCGATGTCGGCATCCGCCATGTCAAGCTGCCGCTTCAGTTCGGCAAAATCAGCAGTCCGGTCAGCCGCCGGACCCTCAGCCGCCTGCACATGAAAGCAGCACGATCATTACCTTGGACTATGATACTCTGTTTGCCGCCTCTGGGAGGCAACCAGAGTCTCAAGGGCTAGTATCTATACAGAGCACACCTAGCGTGTGCGGTACCGCCAAAAACACATAAATTACTTTGCGTACTTCAAAGCCTCTTAACAGGCTCGTAAAAGCTTCATTCAACCCGCTTTTGGCGGATGAAATCCTCTCAACCACCGTACCCATTAGGGTACGATGCGCCTCTGAGATAGCCACTTGCTCCAGAAGACCCATCAGTGTATCCGGCTATGCACCGGACGGTCCCGGGCTCTTTCTATTGCTCTCCTTTGGAGCCAAATACTCAGGACTTCGGGTAGCCTAAGAGTTAACTTCTGGCCTTGGCGGATCAGGAGAAACCCTCCGTGAGGACACCTCAGGGTCATACGCCCCATGAGGCGGGGAGGCAGGAGGAGGCATCTCGCTTTCCATCATCTCTGGAAGAAGGTCCCCCGAAGACGAACTCTATTGAGAAGGGCTGCGAGCTGGACTGCAAGATATACGTCTTGGTTATTATTCTCAGAGATGAAGCAGGATATATTTACCAAATTACTTTTTGATCCGCTTACAGCTCGGTTGAGGGCTGGCCCCCTTGCGGGCACTGTGCGGTAAGGACACCCTCAGGGGCAAGGCCCCTGGCGAAGACCCCTTCCCTCGTTTGGAAGCCTCCATTTCTAAGTCTTCAGGGGCGACCCTTTTCTTTCCCTGAGGAGAGGGGATTCTAGACTCACCTCTCCGATTATCCTCCTTAGCAGAAACACTAATTCCCCCGGTTTGGATGTGTAACATGTGAAGCCCGCCCTCAGCTTCTTGATTCCTCCCTTCATCTTCTCCTGATGGCACTTGATAAGGTGCGCGCTCGAGCATCCTGGTTAGAACAGGATCCGGCGAGCCTTCGGGAACGGGGGCCGAACACCTGATCCTCTCCGCCTTTCTTATCCAGCCCTAGCCGAGAGCAATTTTTCAGTATGATGTTGTAACAAATATAAAAGACGGCATGTTCGGTTGCAGAATTACTTACTAGTGTATCCGAATGGTTGCAGTTAAGACCCACATCCTCGGTGGTGTCCGGACACTTTATTCGTGATCCGAAGAACAATCCATACAGCCCTTCGAGCGTCATGCCGAAGAATTGTTGAATAGTTTGTGGTCCTTCCGGGTTGAACTCCCACATACGGAGAGATCGACGTTGGCATGGCAGGACCCGACGAACTAGCATTACTTGCATTACCTTGACGAGACTGACTTCCCTCTCGAGGAGATCTCGAATGCGGCTTTGCAATGTCAACACATCATCAATTGGCCCCCAGTCCAGCCCCTTGTTGACCCACGATGCCAGTTGAGGCGAAGGGCCCATGCGGAAGACAGGGGGGACGCCCGCTTTGTACCTCGGGGAGATGTGATATAAAACCACTCCCGTTGCCATAAGTCGGAAACCTCCGGGAAGGAACCCTTTGGCCACAGGGCATCGGCGCCTTTGCTTATTACAGCGCCTCCGCACTCCGCGTATCGCCCGTCGATCATCTTCCGCTTCACACTGAAGGTCTTGAGCCATAAGCTGAAGTGTGGGGTGATGCGGAGGAAGGCCTCACACACAACGATAAAGGATGAGATGTGAAGGATGGAATCTGGAGCTAGATCATGGAAATCTAGCCTGTAATAGAACACGAGCCCTCTCACAAAGGGGTCAAGACTAAAACCTAGCCCTCGGAGGAAGTGGGAAACAAATACGACACTCTCATTGGGTTCGGGAGTGGGGATGACCTGCCCTTGAGCAGGCAGCCTATGCGGCGGTGAGATACCTGGCCTCCCTAAGCTTCTTGATGTCCTCCTCTGTGACAGAGGAGGCCATCCACTGGCCTTGAAGGTTGTATACTGACATGGTTGAAGGTCTGAAGCGCTTAGCCTGAGCCTTGGGTGTTGGAACTCGAGGTAGGGGAAGGGAAGGATCGAGCGTGGAGAGAAAAGGACAGGCCTTGGCCCCTATATAAAGAGGGTGAATATCAAGCGTCCTCCGCGTGGCCGTTTGGAACTTGCCTAAAATCGAGGAGTCATACTAACAAGCGCGGTTGGGTTACCGACACCCGTATTGATTACAATCCCGTTGTCAGAGTAATGGGCCACGGGTAGGCTCACCCGAGTCCCAAGATTTACCAAGACTTTGGGCCAGCTCCGCCTAGCTGGGCCCCAAGCCGAAGCTCCGCTCTCTGGGGCCGGCTGGCTCAGTGGCCGGCTACCAGAGGGCGGATGACCCTAGACTGCGGCGCTCCGGGCGGCCGGTTCCTGGCAGCCGCCCTCCAGAGTGGGCGTCAACAGGCAGGTGGCCGTCCCACAACTGCAGCATGGCCGAGCCCCCCTTCGAGAGTACAAGATGGAGCATGGCTACAGTAAGGCGCGTCGCCTCCAATGCTCAGGACGGGCATGGCTACAGTGCTCTATACAGACGAAGATCTCCGCACGGCGGGGCACTATGCCATGTCTCCTCTGACGCTGCTCCGTGCAGACGGAGTCCTGTTCCCCACGACGGCCTGTTGGTACGGCCTGCCAGAGGCGGGCCCTACTGGGCAGTGACCTCAAGGAAGGCGGCGGAAGCTCGACCAAGTGGATTCAAGAGGAGCCGGCCTCCAGCAGGCGGCCGTCCCTTGTCCCGAGGCGTGCACGCCATTAAGCTGATGAGACCAGGTGTGGCTACAGTATCCTCCCACCAGGCGGCGGGACTGTAGCCACGCAAAGGTGACCAAACCCTTGTCGCCAACGACATGGCTACAGTGAGCAGCCACCAACCAGTCGGCGGGGCCCCACCAGGCGGCGGGCCCCAGCGGTCGGCGGAGAAGCTAGAGGCTGGAGACACTGACAGCCGGGCCCAGTAGCCGGCCAGATTACCATTGTACCCCTGGGGGGTAGGCCTATATAAACCCCCCCAGGCCACCCATGCAAAGGGTTCGACCCCATTAGCACTAGCTACCCCTTACAGAAGGAAGAGAGCTGAGCCTTGCCTCCTCCTGCCTCTAGCGCACAGCTCGAGGAGCACCGTTGTATCACTTGTTCCTTAGTGATCATGCGGAGACCCCGCAGAGCAGGACTAGGGGTGTTATCTCCTAGGAGAGCCCCGAACCTAGGTAATGTCCGCCGGCGTTCGTGTCTACGCCTTATCCCGCTTCCAGGCACCGGCGACGTTCTACTCGCTCCCACCATGATAAGCCATCCATTGGCATATGTCGCACCCAACCCCCAACATTTGGCGCCCACCGTGGTGCGAGGTGCACCGTCTCCCGGAGATCTGCTCTAGACGGGAACCCTGTTCCTTCCTGGCGAGCGAAGCCAGCCCAGCACGCCCGACGGCGTCAGCCTCGACGCACTGCGTGGCGCGGAGATCGCTTGCGCGGCGAGTTGCCTTGCTAACCTCGTCGACGAGATTGACTTCTCCGACGAGCCGGCCTCCGACGCGGGCACAAGCTGCCCCAAGAGCCACCTCGTCAGCCTCCTCGACCAGCTCCATGTTGCCAGTGAGCCCGCTGTGGACCTGGAGTCCGTCGGCTCGACCAATCCGATGATTGTCGACTCTGACACGGTGTCGCTCGACGCGTTTCCCACCAACGTGGTGGTCTACGATGAGCCGCCTCCTCGCGAGTACAGCGGCGGGAGCACCGTCACGGAGGTGCTCGTCATTAACAGCAAGGAGCACTCGGACGGGCGTGCTCAAGATTCCCTTGAGGCCACCCCGCGTGACCTCTCGGCGCCCATTCCTAAGGGCGCGGATGCTGAGGTGCTGGAGGTACGCCGCCTCTAGCTTGTTGAGAGTGCCGGCCGCCTGGCCAGCATGCGCCGGCTGTCGGACGCCTATCGGCGCGAGATGGACCGGGCCGTAGGCGGCACACCGGCTCGTGGGGGGCCTAGCCGCCTCGGCACAGTTCGACAGCATGGCGCGGCCGTCGCCACCATGTTCGGGGTAGAGCACCCCGTCTATGCCATGCCTGCAGAGAACATCCAGGCCGCCCAGGCGGTAACGGATGAGTTGAACAAGTACGACGGCGACGAGCTCCGCCACATGAAAAAATGAGTCCAACAGCTCCTGGACGCGGCAGCCGCGCAACACAAGGCTGCCTGCCGCGCTGAAAACCCAGCCAGACGAGACAACGAGCCGCCCCCACGCCGAGATCATAGGGCGACCTCCCGGACACTGACTGGTGGCGCCCGCGGAGGAAAGGGCAATGAGCCGGCTGCTAGCCGCAGTCAGACACGCATCTCCATCGAGCAGGACAAGGAAGGCCGCCCTCGTGTAGTGGAGCGGCGAGGCGACCTGCCGCCTCCCTTGCCTCGTGGAGCGAGATACCCCACTCCGCCTCCTATCACGCACCCGACACTCGGCGACTGCCTTGGCCGCCGAGAGGGAGTCAGAGAGAATGATGCTCGCCACCGGATCGATCGCCTCAACCGATCCCTGGCGCTTGAAGAGGAAGATGCGCTGGGCCCGCCTGCTTCGGCCCCCGAATCCGCGATGAGCCCTTCCCCAAAGGGTTCACCCTCCCACGAGACACGCCCAAATACACCGGCTCCGTGAAGTCGAAGGACTGGCTGGTCGACTACTCCACAGCCGTTAGCATAGCAAACGACAACAAGCACGTTGCCGTGAAGTACGTCTCGCTCATGCTTCAAGGCACTGGTCGGATGTGGCTCAACAGCCTGAAGCCCCGCAGCATCAACAGCTGGGTTGATTCACCGAGGTCTTCATCCACAACTTCACCAGCACTTACAAGCGGGCCCCTAAGCCCCGACAGCTCTCTCTATGCGTCCAAGGGCCGACCGAGTCCACTCGTGACTACCTCACGTGCTGGACCGAGCTGCGCAATTCCTGCGAGGCGTGCACGAGGTGCAGGCAATCGAATACTTTACTGCCGGGTGCCGAGAGGGCACCCTCCTCAAGCATCGCCTCCTCTGCGACGAGCCCGAGACCCTTGATGAGCTGCTGGTCATCGCCGACAAGCACGCCACGGCCGACTCCTCCATGAAGGCGGAAATCCTGGTTGACGCATCTGGAAAGGTGGCACCCCAGGCACCTCGGACTCCAGCTGGCGACGCCAGTCGGTGACAGCAGCTAGGAGATAACAAGCGAAAGGCCACTCAGTCGGCTTCTACTAGCCGGCAAGTGGCGACGGTCGAGGATCAGCAGCCAGAAGGGCAGCCGGCCCCCAAGAGGCAGAAGGGCGGCAAGTCCAACTGGTTGTCCGCCTTCTCTTACGAGCAAACTTTAGTTGCACCCTGCAAATTCCATAGCGAAGCAAAGCCCTCCAACCACACCACTTGGAAGTGTCACTGGCTCACCAGGATCGCCAAGGGAGATGGACTCCTGCCTCCTCCGCCTGCTGGATTGCCGCCTCCTCAGCCCCAGCAGCCAGCGGCCCGACCAGTCGGCGCCATCCAAGATGAGTGCCTGGAGGAACATGGAGCTTATGTCGTGTTCACTAGCGTGGCCGATGATAGACGCAGCAGACGACAACAACAACAGGAAGTACAAGCAGTGGCCTCCAACACCCCAGAGTTCATGCATTTGTCCAAGAAGCCTATCAGTTGGAGCAGGGCCGACCACCCAGAAGTGATGCGTTCCCCTGGTTCGTACGCCCTGGTCCTAGAAGCGACCCTTGCAACAGAGAGACGAGCAGCCCGTTTCTCTAGAGTCTTGATAGATGGCGGCAGCAACATCAACATCCTGTATCATGATATAATGGAGAAGTTGGGAAACAAGCAGAAGCAGCTCGTCCCCAGTCGGACTGTATTCCACGGCATAGTCCCTGGCCTTTCTTGCTCACCAATCGGAAAGACACAGATTGATTTCCTCTTCGGAGACAAGAATCACTTTCGCCGAGAGCCAGTTTGGTTTGAAGTGGTGGACCTTCAGAGCCCCTATCATGCATTGCTAGGCCGGCCTGCTCTAGCCAAATTCATGGCAGTCCCCCACTACGCCTACCTCAAGATGAAGATGCCGAGTACCAAGGGGATCCTGACAGTAGTTGGAGACTACAAGAAGTCGGTCGCTTGCGCCGCAGATATCAGCCGGCTGGCCGAGTCCCTCGTGATTGCAGCCGAGAAGCAGCTCCTTGACCGGGTGGTGGCGTTGGCAGGAAAGAAGCCGGAAATGCCACCCACGCCCTAGGAGTCGGAAGCTGAGCGCTCGTTCAAGCCAGCCAAAGAAACAAAGAAAATACCCCTAGACCCAGAGCACCCGGAGAGGCACACTGTCATAGGCACGAGCCTTGACAGCAAATAGGAAGGCGAGCTCGTCGATTTCCTCCGTGAGAATCGAGACATCTTCGCATGGTCCCCCAAGGACATGCCGGGTGTTCCGACGGATTTCGCCGAGCACAAGCTACATGTCCGACCCGACGCCAAGCCGGTCCGGCAACCCTTGCGCCGCTTGTCAGAAGAAAAGAGAAGAGTTGTTGGAGAAGAGATAGCCCGACTCCTGGCAGCCAGATTCATCATGGAAATATTCTTCCCAGAGTGGCTGGGCAACCCGGTTTTAGTATTGAAGAAGAACAAGCAGTGGAGCATGTGCATTGACTACACCAGCCTCAACAAAGCCTGCCCCAAAGATCCCTTTGCTTTGCCGAGGATTGATCAAGTGATCGACTCCACAGCCGGATGCGAGCTGTTGAGTTTCTTGGATGCATACTCTAGATACCACCAGATAAAGCTGAACCCGGCCGACAGGCTGAAGACCGCCTTCATTACGCCATTTGGGGCCTTCTTCTACCTGACTATGACGTTCGGCTTGAGAAATGCCAGTGCCACGTTTTAGCGTTGCATGCAGAAGTGCATCCTCAAGCAACTCGGCAGAAATGCCCATGTGTATGTGGATGATGAGGTGGTGAAGACGGAGAAGCGTGGCACTCTGCTGGAGGACCACAAGGAGACCTTTGAGAACCTGAGCCATTTCCAGATTAAGCTCAACCCAGAGAAATGCGTCTTTGGAGTACCAGCCGGCCAGCTTCTTGGTTTTCTGGTCTCAGAGTGCGGCATAGAGTGCAATCCCATGAAGATCAAGTCAATTGAGATGATGAAGGTGCCCACCCGACTGCTGGACGTGTAGAAATTCACCGGCTGCCTGGCGTCAGTCAGCCGTTTCATTAGTCGGCTGGGCGAGAAGGCTCTTCCCCTGTACCAACTCATGAAGAAGACCACTTTTTTCGAGTGGAACGACAAGGCCGATGAAGCATTTCTCCAACTCAAGAAGATGTTGGCAACCCCGCCTGTCCTGGCAGCTCCGACTGAGAAGGAACCCATGCTCCTCTACATTGCAGCCACCAGTCGGGTTGTTAGCATAGTCATGGTAGTAGAGCGCAAGGAGAAGGACAAAGCATTGTCGGTCCAGAGACCGGTATATTACTTGAGCGAAGTATTGTCCGCCTTCAAGCAAAACTACCCCCACTACCAGAAGATGTGTTACGGCATGCACTTTGCCGCCAAGAAGCTGAAGCCTTACTTCCAAGAGCACCCCATAACTGTCGTCTGCACAACCCTGCTTGCTGAGATCATTGGAAACCGGGATGCCTCAGGCCGAGTGGCCAAATGGGCTATTGATTTGGCCCCTTACGCCATCTATTACCAGCCTCGGACCGCCATCAAGTCACAAGTGTTGGCCGGCTTCCTCGTCGATTGGGCCGAAACCCAATATTTGCCGCCTGCACCTGACTCCACTCACTGGCGGATGCATTTCGATGGTTCAAAAATGCGCACCGGTCTGGGAGCCGGCATCGTCCTCACCTCTCCCAAAGGCGACAAGCTTAAGTACGTGCTGCAAGTCCACTTCGCCGCCTTCAACAACGTAGCAGAATATGAGGCACTCATACACGGGCTCTGGCTTGCCAAGGAGCTTGGCATTCGCCGGATCCTGTGTTATGGTGACTCCGACTTGGTGGTCCAGCAGTCTTCAGGCGACTGGGACGCCAAGGATGCAAACATGGCGAGCTACCGCTTTCTGGTGCAGCAACTCAGCGGATACTTTGATGGGTGCGAGTTCCTTCACGTGCCAAGGAATGACAACAAGCAAGCAGATGCCTTGGCACGGATTGGCTCCACCCGACAAGCAATACCGGCCGGCGTCGCCCTACGCCGCCTTCTGAAGCCATCTGTCAAGCCGTCTCCGGATTCAGACTCCATCTTTGTGCCGGTCCCCCCCGAAGCAGTCGGATCCGACTTGGTGACTCCAAAGGCCGGCACGGGGGTTTTGACAGGCAGCCCGGGGACTGCTACAGCCATGACCAACCTGGGGACTTCAGAACTCGGCCCGGGGACTTCGGAGCCCGGCCCGGGGACTTCACGAGTCAAGCTGGGGACTTCTTCAGCACAGCAGGCGGAAGCAGCCGCCCACCCACTGCCTTCCGGCCCAATCGCCCTTGTGCAAGTCACGGAGGTTGCAGTCGAAGAAATTGCGGCACCCTCATGGGCTCAGCCGATCCTCAAGTTCCTGGTGAATAAAGAGCTGCCAACCGATGAAATCTTAGCCCGAAAAGTACAGAGGCGAGCTGCAGCTTACAACCATAGTCAATAAAGAGCTGGTACGACAAAGCGTCACAGGAGTCTACCAGCGATGCGTGGAGTCGGACCAAGGCCAAGCAATACTCAGAGATTTCCATCAGGGCGAATGCGGCCACCACACGGTTTCAACAGCACTGGTGGCCAAAGCCTTCCGCCACGGGTTCTTCTAGCCAACCGCTCTGGAAGAGGCCAAAGAGCTGGTCAGAAATTGTCAAGGGTGCCAGCAATTCCGTTCCAAGCCACACCAGCCGGCTTCTGCACTCAAGACCATTCCCATAGCCTGGCCCTTTACCGTGTGGGGGTTGGATATGGTGGGACCATTCAAGACGGCCCGTGGAGGCATGACTCACTTGCTGGTTGTGGTGGACAAGTTCACCAAGTGGATAGAGGCAAAACCAATCAAGAAGCTAAATGGGCCGACTACCGTGACCTTCATCGCCGACATCACCACGCGGTACGGCATGCCACACAGCATCATCACCGACAACGGCACCAACTTCGCCAAGGGAGCCTTGGCTCGTTTTTGTGCGACACAGGGCATCCGCCTGGACCTAGCGTCCGTTGCCGACCCACAGTCAAACGCCCAGGTGGAACGCGCAAACGGCCTCATTTTGTCCGGCCTCAAGCCCCGACTGGTCGAGTCTCTGGAGCGCTCGGCCGGCTGCTGGCTCGACGAGCTGCCGGCCGTCCTCTAGAGCTCGCGCACAACTCCAAACAAATCGACGAGCTTCACGCCTTTCTTCCTCGTCTACGGTGCCGAAGCCATCATCCCGACGGATATCGAATTCGACTCCCCAAGAGTCACTATGTACACCAAGGCGGACGCCAAGGAAGCACGAGAAGACGGCGTCGACTTGCTGGAAGAAGGCCAGCTGTTGGCACTCAGCCGGTCGGCCATCTACTAGCAGAGTCTACGCTGATACTACAACCGCAAGGGGAAGCCAAGGTCCTTCCTGGAGGGAGACCTTGTGCTCCGGCTGATCCAGCGAACAACCGGACAGCACAAGCTCTCGGCACCTTGGGAAGGCCCTTTCATCATCAGTAAGGTGTTAGGCAATGATGCCTACTATCTGATCGATGCGCAGAAGCCCAGGGCGCGCAAGAGAGATGATTCAGGAAAAGAAACGGAGAGGCCGTGGAATGCAAACCTCCTCCGAAGGTTTTACAGTTGAAAGCAGTATGTATCACGCTACCTTTTGTACTATGTATAAATACTCCGGGACCCCCGAGGAAAGCTCGGGGACTGCCCTCTTTTTATCTATATGATAAGCGTCGTGCCCATGAGAATGTATGGTCTATTTCCTTCCGCCTGGCCCGGGTTTGACCAATCGGCCTGGAGCTTCGCCGCCTTCCACAATATGCCGCCTCCTGCAGCTGGACAAGTTGTGTGCCGGCACCAAAGCTTCCTTTGTCAAAAGTCACAGCTTGCAGAGCGACTGCATGGCAGGCAAAGGTTGCAAAGAGGTGCCCCGCACGAAAAAACGACTAAGGAGGAAAACGCGTATGGTGGCAGACGGCCTCGCACCTCGCCGTCTGGCTGCTTGGCAGCCAGACGGCCGGCCTCCACCTTACTACACAAAGCTCCGAATGGCTAAGTCCTAGCCCCCTTCACAATTGCTAAGAATGCTCAAGCCAGCTGCGGTCCGCAGAGCGGCCGTCGGGCTGGTGAAAGCAAAGCCAAAGGGTCGGCGGCAAAGGAAAAAACACCAAGGAGAAAAAGAAAAAAAGGTTGGAGGTCGGCGCAGCAAGCATAAACAGTGATAAAATACTTTACATAGATAAAGGCCTCTGGCCAGCATTCACACAGAGTTTGATATACACCCCACGGGTGGAATTGCACGAATTTAACAAAGTGTTCAGAGCATAAACAGAAAATAGGTAAAAGCCTAAGGAGCAGCAGAAGGCTCCGGCTGGGCGGTGCCGGTTGGCGCGGCAGAAGGATCCGGCTGGACGGTGCCGGATGGCGTGGCCAAGGGCTCCGGCTGAACGCTGGAGTCGGCTGCACCACCTGGCGCGGCAGGCAGCTCCGTCTGGGCAGAGAGGTCACCGGCAGCAGGTGGGCGTTGGAGTGCTGGAGGACGGAGTCGGTGGCATCCGTCGGAGGAACGGGCGGCGGGTCCGCCCCCACTTGAGCGCCTCCAGTAGCATGCGGCGCCTCGGTGCGTGGCTCATTGCTTGAGGCCCGGTCAGGTTGGGGCTGACTGTCCGCCCCGACCTCCGGCATGTCGACGTCGCTCTCGTCTTCCTCCTCCTCCTCCTCGTCCTCCTCCTCCTCCTCCCCGTCCTCCCCTTCGTCGCTGGAGTCGATGACTTCTGCAAAATCCTCGCTGTCCTCTGGGTTTCAGCCCGAGCCACTCGTGCGGAGCTTCGCCGCCTTCCTCGACCACCTCCGGCACAAAAACATTGGTGTCGGTGAAGTCGGCGATCGCCGCCGCCCTGTTGACGAGCTCGGCTTCCACCGCCGCCAGCTCCTCCTGCGCCTCCAGCCGGAACATGGCTAACTGGGCTAGATCTAGCCCAGGGTACCACGCCTTGACGAATTCTAAGGCCTGGCGCGCCCCTGCCCGGGATGCCGAGCCTTTCCAGGCCTCCAAACGGCCGGCCGCCACCCCCAGCCAGTCTGCAGTCCAACTTGGGGTGCGCGGATCCGGCAAGCCCGGCTAGAGGGCGGAGACCGCCTGGGCTCCGGCGCGCTGGAGGCGGCGCAGCAGGCGGTGGGCAGGCCGAAGCCGGGCTTGAATGCTGAGGACCTGTTCGTCAAGAGTCCGCGGGGCATCTGCGGCGATCTGCGTGTCTCCCGCTCTTCGCTCCTCATGCTGGGCTTCAATCATCTGGATCGCGGCTACGGAATGGCCCGGGAAGAAGTCTGTACGGGCAGAAGAAGAAAAAAGGACAAGACCATAAGCACGGGCCGGCTGCTCAAAGCAAGAAATCAGGGGAGCAGAGCTTACCGTCGACCAAGTCTTCAATGCTGCCGAAGCAGGCCGTCACCTGGGCCTCCCTGTCGGCCCAAGCAGAGCGTTCGAGCTCGAACTCGGCAAGGAGGCTGGTCTCCGCCGTCTCCGCCTTCTGCTGGGCTGCCTTGAGGGTTTCCGCCTGTTCGGCATGTTGAGCGACCAGGCGGTCCCGCTCCTCCGCCAGCTTGCCGCACTCCGCTTCCTTGCCATGAAGGGCGGTTTGGGCTTCGCCCAGCTACTGCTGTAGGGCGGCATTAGCCTCTGAAGAAAGAAAGAAGAGAAGAAGGCATCAGTCAAGCATAAAAGACAAAGGAAAGAAACGATCAAGGAGATTTGGCCCGACTGCTCAGCAGTTGGCCCGAACCTCGGGGACTACAGCCCGCGGGCGCGCCAGCGCGTCCCCGTGGAAAATAAATAGGCGACAAGGGAAAAAGAGCAACTGAGGAGATTCGGCCCGACTGCTCGGTAGTCGGCCCGAACCTCGGGGACTACAGCCCACGGGTGCGCCAACGCGCCCCCGCAAAGAAAGAAGAAAGAGACTCACGCCGGCTTTCGGCAAGATGGGCTGTCTACGCCTCCAGCTCCCGAACCTTGGAGTTATAGGTGGTCGCACGGAGGTTGTGATAATCCTGCAGGAGAAACATCAAAATAAAGTCAGCAATCGACAATCACAAGTTGAAGTTCCGACCCGCCTGCTCAGCAGCCGGCCCGGAAATTGGGGACTACACCCAGTGGGTGCGCTTGCATGCCCCCACGAGAGAAGCAAAGAAGAGCACTCGGAGAAGAAACTAAAGGACGGCTTACCCGGATGGCGGTGCGCGACTCCAAGTAGGCCTCGTTGCAGCGCTTGAGTGCCACTGCCTCCGCCCGGAGCTTGGCCTGGACGTCAAGAGACGCCTCATTCAGAGCGCCAGTTCCGCCCCCCATGTACCCAGCCCACGGGGGCGGCACTGGTCGCCTCGGTGTCAAGGGCGGATGAGCTCGAGGCGCCGATCTCCTGCGGCCGTGGCGCCGAGGCCGCCTTCTCCAGATAGCGGCGCATGGGAATACGGACGGCGGGAACCAGGACCGTTGCCACCAAAGTCCCGATCGGTGGCACCGGCGGCGCTACTGGCTGTTCACCCCGCGGCTCGCTGGCTAGCAGAGGCGGCGGAGGCGGTGGGGGCGGCGGCACAAAGACGTCCGGCATGGTTACGTCACCGCCGCCCTGCTCTCGGATCGGGTAGTTACCGCCGGCTCCTCTGGCCGTTGCCTCGAAATCAGGCGGAGGCGGCGCAGTATCAGAGGGGTCACAAGTATAGGCTCTTGGCGGCGGCGGCCTCCGCAAGCCGTTCCTTCTCTACGGCCAGGGCTTCCGCCTGCGCCAGCGCCCTCTCGGCGGATGCAGCAAACAAGGCCTCCTGCTCTTGGGCGAGGCGGTCGGCCTCCGCCTCCTCGCGCGCCTCCCGCGCGTTCCGCTCTGTCGCCTCCCGGGGGTCGGCGGCCGGGCCGATGCGCTGGCTGGTCGAAGAGGTCACTGCCGACCTGAGGACCAAGCCGGCGCCCGACTTCTCAAGAGTCAGCGGGGCCCTGAAATAAGAAGACAAGTCAGGAAACTTTCATGACAGATTGATGAAAGAACAAGGAGTAAGGGAATGATGCTTACACCGACACCATGACAGGCACCTTCGGTTGCCTCTGGTACTGGGCCGCCTTGGCCGCGGTCTCTCTCCGCCTGGTCGCTGCGGCCGGGTTCTTGGGCTTCTTGGAAGTGCTGCCGAACAGGGTCGAGCCCTGTTTCCGTTTGCACTTACCGCCTGGGGCGGGCGGCCTAGAAGAGGAGCCGGCGCCGGTGGCAGCGGAGCTCCGGGCGGGGCGCGGCTCATCGTCGTCTTCATCATCATCAGGCCAAGCCTCCACGCCGCCGCCTCCCTCGGAGCCGCCGGCTCCGCTGCCGCCATCCGCTCTGCCTCCGTGGCCTGTTGCATCGTCGACCAGGGCGGCCGCCCCCAAGTCGGTGTCGTCCACATCGCTCTCCACCCTGTCCGCCTAGAGGTTATCACCCGGCCCCAGGAGGGCGGCCGTTGCCTCGCGCATATAAATTTGCAACCAAGAAGGAGTCAAGTCTCGAAGGGCGGTGCCATGAAGAGAAACGAAGCAGAAGAAAGCGACTCAAAAGACAAAGACGTGAAACTTACCGCAGGGGGCGGGTTGTGGCGAGAGTACGGCCGCTTCCCGTACCGCCACTCCTTCTCCGACATTTTGAGGTCGGAGATCTCGTTCACCATCCGCGATACTTCGGCAGGCGGCATTCCCTTCATGCATAGCCGGCACGGATCACGGTGTCCGCCCATACGGAAGATCAAATGAGGGCGGCTCTGGAGTGGGAGGACCCGGCGCTCGACGAAGGTGACGAGGAGGTCGGAGGCCACGAGGCCCTCCGACTCCTGGAGCACCCGGAGTTGGCCAATGGCGTCCGCCGCGTCCGCCGACATTGGTTTCGGCTTGTACCCCCAGGTGGGCCGAGCCCCGGTGGGGGGGCCGGCCTCGTAGGCCGGCAGGTTGAGGAAGTCGGCAGCCGGGTCCGCATTCTCGACGTAGAAGTAGGACTGCTGCCACATCTTCACCGACTGCGCCACCTTGATGAAGGGAAGGTGTTCCGCTTCGCCGGTCGGCGCACGGCAACATAGTCCCCGCACTCGGTTGCCGTCTCCCTGGCGGAGGTGCCGAGCTTCCCATAAAAGAACGCTCCCCACAACTTGATGGTGAGGAGGATGCCGAGGTAGCCCTCGCACGCCGTGACGAAGGCGGAGAGCAGGGTGACGGCATTAGGCGTGAGATGGTGGGGTTGAAGGTTGTAGAAGTTGAGGAAGGCACGGAAGAAGTTGCTCGCCGGGAGGCCGAAGCCCCGCAGGAAATGCGAGCGGAAGACGACCCGCTCGCCTTCCTGCGGTGCCAGCGAGATCTCCGTCTCCGGCGGTACCCGCGCCTTGACGAAGGCCACGCTGGGCATCCGGCGCGTGTCACGAAGGAAGGTGATGTGGTCCTCGATCACCGTCGACCCATCCCAGTCGCCCATGGCCCCGGCTGGCGGCACGGAGGGGAGAAACGCGTCGGCGACGAGCAACGATGAGCAACTATGGCAGCGCTATGGCAGCAGCGGCGGAAGCTGAGGGAGAAGAAGAAGAGTGGGAGGGGGCGCAGGAACTTTGCCGCACCTCCCCCCTCCCTACTTATAGCGCCCGGGCCATGAAGCCGAGGCGGCGGGACATGGGGTCGTGGGATTTACTGCGCCCACGTCCCCACGACCCCCCGTCTCCCGCGCGCATTTACCCCGTCGTGAACAGTCATGGGGATGGCAACCGCCCCCTCTGGCGCAGTAAATCCGCCCGGTTGCCGAGGCGTGGTAGTGGTGGGCCCGGCCCGGTGTCACGTCCCATCCAGAGCGTGGGATGGCAGGCTTGCTAGGCTGACGCGCGCCGCATGGCGCGTCCGTGGCGGGCGGCTGCCTGGGAAGCTTAACAAGCACACCACCTGTTTCCCGCCCGGAAGTTCAAAATCAACCGTATAGCTCCGCCTGGTGGAGGCCGGCTGGAGCGGTCGGCTGGCCACCAGGCGGACCGACATTTTTCCAGAGCTCAGGGAGGGGAGAAGCCGCTGAGACCTCGCGGTCCCTCGACCACGACGCATCATCCGCTTCGGGGACTACTGTCAGAGTAATGGGCCACGGGTAGGCTCACCCGAGTCCCAAGATTTACCAAGACTTTGGGCCAGCTCCGCCTAGCTGGGCCCCAAGCCGAAGCTCCGCCCTCTGGGGCCAGCTGGCTCAGTGGCCGGCTGCCAGAGGGCGGATGACCCCAGACTATGGCGCTCCGGGCGGCTGGTTCCTGGCAGCCGCCCTCCAGAGAGGGCGTCCCACAACTGCAGCATGGCCGATCCCTGGCAGGCGGCCGTCCCACAACTGCAGCATGGCCGATCCCCCCTTCGAGAGTACAAGATGGAGCATGGCTACAGTAAGGCGCGTCGCCTCCAATGCTTAGGACGGGCATGGCTACAGTGCTCCGTACAGAAGGAGATCTCCGCACGGCAGGGCACTGTGCCATGTCTCCTCTGACGTCGCTCCGGGCAGGCGGAGTCCTGTTCCCCATGACGGCCTGTCGGTACGGCCTGCCAGAGGTGGGCCCTACTTGGAAGTGACCTCAAGGAAGGCGGCGGAAGCTCGACCAAGCGGATTCAAGAGGAGCCGGCCTCCAGCAGGCGGCCGTCCCTTGTCCTGAGGCATGCACGCCATTAAGCTGATGAGACCAGGTGTGGCTACAGTAGCCTCCCGCCAGGCGGCGGGACTGTAGCCACGCAAAGGTGACCAAACCCTCGTCGCCAACGACATGGCTACAGTGAGCAGCCACCAACCAGTCGGCGGGGCCCCACCAGGCGGCGGGCCCCAGCGGTCGGCGGAGAAGCTGGAGGCTGGAGACATTGACAGCCGGGCCCAGCAGCCGGCCAGATTACCATTGTACCCCTGGGGGTAGGTCTATATAAACCCCCGAGGCCACCCATGCAAAGGGTTCGACCCCATTAGCACTAGCCACCCCTTAGAGCAGGAAGAGAGCTGAGCCTTGCCTCCTCCTGCCTCTAGCGCACAGCTCGAGGAGCACCATTGTATGACTTGTGCCTTAGTGATCATGCGGAGACCCCGTAGAGCAGGACTAGGGGTGTTATCTCCTAGGAGAGCCCCGAACCTGGGTAAAGTCCGCCGGCGTTCGTGTCTACGCCTTATCCCGCTTCCAGGCACCGGCGACATTCTACTCACTCCCACCATGATAAGCCATCCATTGGCATATGTCGCACCCAACCCCCGACACCCGTGATAAGGGGAACATGATCTCTGCTTCGAGAAGACGTGCCAATAAAACCGCCTCGCAACACGTGCAGTGGTAGGCTGGGGAAAACGGTTCGTAATAACTGGGCCGTGTCGTGATGTCACGCTATTAAAAGTTGTTAGCAGATTAGATTTGAGGAATATTGTGCTCTCTACAGCGGTATGTGGAATTTGTTTTGAAGAGCCGGACACGATCCTTGTGTTCAAAATCTTCTATGGTGTATTCGGAGAAGGAACCCGCCTTGCAATGCCGAAGACGATCTGCGCGCCGGACTCATTGTCATTGAAGCCTGGTTCAGGGGCTACTGAGGGAGTCCGGGATTAGGGGGTCCTCGGACAGCCGGACTATATACTTTGGCCGGACTATTGGACTATGAATATACAAGATTGAAGACTTCGTCCCTTGTCCAGGTGGGACTCTCCTTTGCGTTGAAGGCAAACTTGGCAATTCGGATATGTAGATCTCCTTCTCTGTAACCGACTCTGTGTAACCCTAGCCCCCTCCGATGTCTATATAAACCAGAGGGTTTAGTCCGTATGACAACAACAATCATAATCATAGGCTAGCTTCTAGGGTTTAGCCTCTACGATCTCGTGGTAGATCAACTCTTGTAATACTCATATCATCAAGATCAATCAAGTTGGAATTAGGGTATTACCTCCATCGAGAGGGCCCGAACCTGGGTAAACATCGTGTCCCCCGCCTCCTGTTACCATTTGCCTTAGACATACAGTTCGGGACCCCCTACCCGAGATCCGCCGGTTTTGACACCGACAACTGCCCCCCCAACTCAATCAAGCGTCCGGCCCTGCAGATCCGCAAACTTCCATCCAGCTCTCGCTTTTAGACGAGGCATTGGGCTTAGTACAATCTCTCACCATTACGGAAGCTTCACCTCCGAACTACACCCAGCACCGGCTGGGGGTTGAGGTCGGGGAATTTCACACCCCACCCACCACCCACTTAGTAGCCACTGTCGAGGATTTTACCAACATGCTAGACTATGCCTCCGAAGACATCGATGACATGGACAATAATGTCGACGCCGAGCAAAGCCAAAACTCGCCCATTACAGGGTGTTGGACGACCACTTCTACCTATGATGTATACATGGTGAACACTCCTGAGGAGAAGGACGACGATGGCGCTCAAGATCCAGGCAAGGACAAGCCCGTCGACAAACCACCAAAGCACCAGCGTCAGCGATGCTGCTCACGATCGCGTCGGGCAAAGGATAACACTACCGGCACTGGAGACAATGAAACCTCGGACAACACCGAAGACCACCCTGTCGAGCCCACATCCGAACAGGGCGAGAAGGAGGAGGGTCAGTACAGCCCCGAACACGCCGATCATGAGGACCCGGAGGACAACAATTACTTACCTATCTCCCAAGAGGATGTGTGCCTCGGTGACGAAGATTTCATCATCCCAGAGGAACCCCTCGAACAAGAACACTTCAAGAGACACCTCATCGCCACTGCGCGGAGCCTGAAAAACAAACAGCAGCAGCTTCAAGATGAACAGGACATGCTCAATGATAGGTGGACTAAAATCCTAGCCGCCGAAGAGTATGGCCTTGAGCGACCAGTAAAGAGTTACCCCAAGCGCAGGTTGCTACCACAGTTCGACGAGGAAGCCCTCGAGCCAATTCTGTTGAAATACAACTATGCTGATCAACCGGACTGACCACCACATGGATAGGACAAACTGGCCCATCATGCCGAGCACTAGCCTACACCACCTCGGTGTAGAGGCAGGGAGACAACGGCGTTGGACTACACTTATGACCTACGTCAGGACCTGGCCAATAAAGCCAGTTAGACCAGATCGATCTATGGATCCAGAGGAGGTGCCCCGGCACGAGATGACGGCCACCAAACCTAGCACGATCAACATCATCAAGTTCAAGGTCAGCACCAAACACAGATGTCATCCGAACTACATCGCGATGTAGCCAGGTATAGAGGTGCCGCACACCCTATGTGCTTTACTGATGAAGTAATGCAGCATCAATTTCCGGAAGGGTTTAAACCCATAAACATCAAACAATATGATTGAACAACAGACCCTGCTGTCTGGATCAAGGATTTTCTTCTCCACGATCACATGGCTTGTGGAGATGACCTCCACGCCATCAAATACCTCCCCTTGAAGTTGAAGGTATCAGCTCGGCACTGGCTGAATAGCCTCCCAGAGAGCTCCATAGGGAGCTGGGAAGATTTAGAAGACGCTTTCCTAGACAACTTTCAGGTCACCTATGTCCGGCCTCCGGATGCTGACGACCTAAGTCACATAATCCAGCAACCCGGAGAGTCAGCCCGCAAGCTTTGGAATTGGTTCCTCATTAAAAAGAACCAAATCATGGACTGTCCAGACGCCGAAGCCTTAGCGGCCTTTAAACATAGTGTCTGTGATGAATGGCTTGCCCGACACCTCGGGCAGGAAAAGCCGAAAATCATGGCAGCCATGACAACACTAATGACCCGCTTCTACGCGGGTGAAGATAGCTGGCTAGCTTGTCGAAGCAATAGTTCCAGCAATCCTGGCACCTCTGAGGCCAGGGCCGGCAATGGCCGGCAACGCCACAACAAGAACAAACATCGGAATAACAACGATGACACCAAAGACACAACAGTCAATGCCGGATTCAGTGGTTCTAAATCCGATCAGCGGGAGAAACCTTTCAAAGGAAACAGGGACGGTCCATCCAACTTGGACAAAATCCTCGAGAGGCCCTGTCAGATTCATGGTAGCCCCGACAAGCCTGCTAACCACACCAATAAAAATTGCTGGGTTTTTAAACAGGCTGGTAAGTGAAATACCAAACACAAGGGGAAGGGACCTCCAAGTGAGGACCACGACGAGCCCCGTCAGTCGAACACCGGGGGTCAGAAGTAGTTTCCCCCCAAAGTAAAAATAGTGAACATGATCTATGTCACTCACATACCCAAAAGGGAGTGCAAACGCGCACTAAGGGGTGTCTACGCCGTAGAGCCTGTCGCCCCAAAGTTCAATCCATGGTCAGCATGTCCGATCACTTTTGATCGCTGGGATCACCAAACCAGTATCCGTCATGGGGGTTCGGCCACCCTGGTACTCAAACCCATCATCGACGGATATCATCTCACTAGAGTCCTTATGGACGGCCACAACAGTCTTAACTTGACCTATCAAGATACTATCTGCAAAATGGACATCGACCCATCAAGAATCAAGCCAAGCAACACTACCTTTAAAGGAGTAATACCCAGCGTGGAGGCCTGTTGTACGTGCTCATTAACACTAGAAGTGGTATTCGGCTCCCCGGACAACTTCCGTAGCGAAGAACAAACGTTCGATATCGTCCCTCTCCGCAGTGGCTGTCACGCACTTCTCGGACGAACCGCTTTTGCCCGTTTCAATGTGGTCCTGCACTATGCTTATTTGAAGCTTAAAATGCTCGGACCGAGGGGCATCATTAAAGTCAATGGAAACATGGAGCGGTCCCTCCGAACCTAAGAGCACACCGCGGCCCTAGCAGCCGAGGCATATGGCGGCCTCATCAAGACGAACAATTCATCGGCCATCAAGTCCAATGACATTGTTAAAAAAGTCCGATCCGCACATCATACAGATAGCTCGGCGGACCTGGACCTCGAATATCAATTTCGCCTTCGTCGACTGCCTCATAAGGCCGTGGTATATGTACCACGTGTACATAACTACGCACACCTTGGGCAACGCTGGAGGCACACTGTAGGAAAGGTCCATAGTAGTGCTTGACCCTATTCGGACCTCACATACCTTTTTTCCTTTTCCCCTTTCACTGCAGGTTCTTTCAAAAACTTAAAAGTTGTATGGTTGCATGAGGGCTTCCTCTTCGGCCCCTCTTCTTTACAGACAACCATCTTACATCTCCTCTCGAAGGACTAACTACTAAGGAGAAATGGCGCAGACGTGCGGCAGGGAACCATTGGGATCTTCAAACCATTACTTTAAGGCCCCGTGTAAACCTTTCCCTTACGTAAATTTTCTGGCATGTAACATGGCGTCCATATTTATGGCGCTATTTGTCTAAACACACCTCGATGCATTCATAAAGATATAAAGGAAGCAAATGATCACCACTTTTTGTTTGGTCTGCATATTATATTATCACTTGTGTTCCTCCTTACTTCCGTTCGACATACATGCTTTAGCATAGCCGTCGCGCCGGGGGCTGTGTTCGGCCCTGCACATTTTAGAGTCCAAATACCTATAGGGAACTCTTTGGCGTCCTGGATATTGCATTATATGCATCTAGTCTGATTCATGTCTTTGGTCTATAGTTGGGTTGCCCGGCTCCTGTGCTTACCACCTTACGTTCCGCCAGTTCGGCTAAGGTAGTAAAGGGAGAACTACTGCGATTGTATTTCTGGTTCGTCCAGTTAAGTACCTCAGTAGAGAAAGCCGAAAACTGACCATCATGATAAGCGAGAGCTAGTCAGCAATCCGGTGACTTAGTGTTATACTACAGATCGTTAGTGATTCTTGTCATGTCACACGAGGGGCTGGGACTCGACCAGGCGCATTGCAAAGGCACCATAATCGGATTGCCACTCAATGCAACTAGGGTTAATACTTAACCCCACCAATGGACTCATATGGCTAAGTGAAGGTAATAAAGCTGAATAGTATGATTGCCTAGTTCGCATCGCGAACGCCTCCTCTACGGACCAAGTCGTTGGATAAAGTGCGGCCATGCGTTTACGAACACCCCGGTACTATTTACATGGGGGCATAAGCCGACGACTAGCAACCTTCAGAAATAAAAATAATAAACGGCGCGGATTCATAACATGGTTTATGCCACCCGGTTACATTTAATCAAACAAGACATCCTTGAAACATTGCCCCTCTACTATTCGGGCCCCTTCTAGGACCTCTGCAAAGTACCTCTCCAGCTTCCGATGATCTTTGCCCTCCGAAGGCCCTGCTGTCGCCACTTTGGTGGTCTTCATCTTCACCCATTGCATCTTCACACGGGTGAAGGCCATCCGGGCACCTTCTATGCAGGCGGACCGCTTTACGGCGTCAATCCGAGGATGCGCGTTGACAAGCCGCTTCACGAGGCCGAAGTAGCTACTAGGCATGGGCTCGGCTTGCCAAGCTGGACTATCAGATCCTTTATGGCCAGCCATCCTGTGCAGCTCGGTCAGCTGCTTCAGCTAGTCGTTGAGGGGCATCGAATGCTCTGGCGCAAGATACTGCAACCAAAACAGCTTCTCGATTGAGCTCCCCTCCCCGGCTCGGAAGAACTCCATGGTGTCAGCAACACTCCTTGGAAGATCCGCAAACGCGCCTGGAGAACTCCAAACTCGGGTCAGCAAGATATATCTCCTACTTCCAAATTTACTCTGCGGAAGAAAGGCCTTACCAGCCACTATCTTCCTCGCCTGCTGGGTCTCCCGGCGAGTGCTCTGGGACTCAACCCAGGCCTTTGATATCCTGGAGAGCCTTGGCGAGTTCAGATGCTTGGTCCGAAGTCTTTTGCTCTAAGGACTCGCACTTAGTAATGGCGTCCTTGAGCTCTTGCTCAACTTCGCCCACCCGAGCCTCATGCTTGCGGCGGGCAGTTTGCTCTGCCTCCAGCTCCTTCGCCGCTTTGTCAGCAGCTGCCTTGTTTACCTTCGCCTCTTTCTGGGCTTGGGAAAGCGTGCTCTTGAGGGATTCGACCTCAGCCGCACCAACTGTGATCATAATCACAAACTCAGATAAGTTAAAAGACTCAATACACATATCAATTCTGATATATAAGTTCCGCATACCTTGCGTTTCGTCAAACCGCTTGTTGACGCGGTTGAGCTCCTCATCGACCAATTGAAGCTTCTAATTGAGCTTGGAAACCTCTGTGGCATGGGCGGTCGCCGCCAACATGGATGCCTGTCACACACATTATCACAGTATATTAGTAACTTCGCTTGGGGATCCTCTATCTGGATTGTTCTAATCCGGACAGAGTCTCAGGGGTTACTGTCTATATATGGGTTCATCCTTTCATATAAAAAGACTGTTAGAGGATTACATCGCATACCTCAAAGCCCGTCAGTAGGCTATTGAAGGCTTCATTCAATCCGCTTTTCGTAGATTGAACCTTTTCCATAACTGCACCCCGATCTCCACGATGGAAGCGCATTGCAGCGCCTCCTCCGGAGCAGGAGCAACCTCCGGATTAACGGGGGCCACTGCGGGAGCTGTTGCTCCTCCCCCTCTATTGAAGGGGCCTGCACATCCCTTTCTGGAGCCATATTGGTCTCCGGAATGGTGTGCGACGGGGGCCCGGACTGTTGGGGCTCCCTGTTGTTGGTAGGTCTTGATAACCCACAAGTATAGGGGATCAATTGTAGCCTCTTTCGATAAGTAAGAGTGTCGAACCCAACGAGGAACTAAAGGTAGAACAAATATTCCCTCAAGTTCTATCGACCACCGATACAACTCTACACACGCATGACGTTCGCTTTACGTAGAACAAGTATGAAACTAGAAGTACTTTGTAGGTGTTGTTGGATAGGTTTGCAAGATAATAAAGAGCACGTAAATAAAAAGTAGGGGTTCTTTAGATGAAGACACAACTAAGCTAGTTTTGATAGAGAGCTTTTGTCACGAGAAATTTATTTGTCTCTAGGCAATCGATAACTAGAACGATAATCACTATTGCAATTTTATTTGAGGGAGAGGCATAAGCTGACATACTTCCTCTTCTTGGATCATATGCACTTATGATTGGAACTCTAGCAAGCATCCGCAATTACTAAAAGTCATTAAGGTAAAACCCAACCATAGCATTAAAGCATCAAGTCCTCTTTATCCCATACGCAACAACCCCCTTACTCGGGTTTATGCTTCTGTCACTCAAGCAACCCACTATAAGCGAATCATGAACGTATTTCAACACCCTACAGCGGGAATCCCTCACGCTTGCACGACACGGAGGGCACAATAGGACAACACCAATAATAAAACATGCAACTCAAACCAATCACAATCATCAATTAGCCCATAGGACAAAACGGATCTACTCAAACATCATAGGATAGCCATACATCATTGGGAAATAATATATAGAGTTGAGCACCATGTTTAAGTAGAGATTAGAGCGGGTAAAAGAGGGGTTACACGGCTGCATAGAGGGGGGAAGAGTTGGTGATGAGGGCGGTGAAGTTGTTGGTGTAGATCGCGGTGATGATGATGGCCCCGGCGGTGTTCCGGCGCCGCTGGAAGCAAGGGGGGGAGAGCCTCCCTTCTTCTTCCTCTTCCTTGACCTTCTCCCTAGATGGGAGAAGGGTTTCCCCTCTGGTCCTTGGCTCCCATGGCATGGGAGGGTCGAGAGCCCCTGAGATTGGATCTATCTCTCTGTCTCTCTCTGTTTCTACACTCCCAGATTCTGCCCTTTCACCGTTTCTTTTATATCTGGAGATCCGTAACTCCGATTGGATTGAA
This sequence comes from Triticum dicoccoides, assembly GCF_002162155.2. NCBI lineage: Eukaryota > Viridiplantae > Streptophyta > Magnoliopsida > Poales > Poaceae > Triticum > Triticum dicoccoides. The sequence goes on from NC_041381.1 coordinate 184,147,675, forward strand.
ACTTTCGCCCAGATTTTTCTCCAATAATTTGCTTTCTTGCAGCAAAAGAAGAGCGTCAACCTCCTTACGGGGTGCCCACGAGGGTCAGGGGCGCCCCCTGCCTCGTGGCCCCCTCAGGCACCGTCTTGCGTTGGTTTTTCTTCCCAAAAGTCATAAATATTCCAAAAATGATCTCCGTCCATTTTTATCCCGTTTGGACTCCGTTTGATATGGGGTTTCCGTGAAACATAAAACATGCAACAAACAGGAACTGGCACTGGGCACTGGATCAATATGTTAGTTCCAAAAATAGTATAAAAAGTTGCCAAAAGTATATGAAAGTTGTAGAATATTGGCATGGAACAATCAAAAATTATGGATACGACGGATCAGCATCCCCAAGCTTAATTCATGCTCGTCCTCAAGTAGGTAAATGATAAAAAAGATAATTTTTGATGTGGAATGCTACCTAGCATAATCTTGATCATATGTCTAATCATGGCATGAATATTAAGACACGAGTGAGACAAAGCAATAGTCTATCATTTGACATAAGAACAATAATACTTCGAGCGTACTAATAAAGCAATCATGTCTTTTCAAAACAACATGGCCAAAGAAAGTTATCCCAACAAAATCATATAGTCTGGCTATGCTCCATCTTCATCACACAAAATATTCAAATCATGCACAACCCCGATGACAAGCCAAGCAATTGTTTCATACTTTTGACGTTCTCAAACCTTTTCAATTTTCACGCAATACATGAGCGTGAGCCATGGACATAGCACTATAGGTGGAATAGAATATGATGGTGGAGGTTGTGTGGATAAGACAAAAAGGAGAAAGTCTCACATCGACTCGGCTAATCAACGGGCTATGGAGATGCCCATCAATTGATGTCAATGCGAGGAGTAGGGATTGCCATGCAACGGATGCACTAGAGCTATAAGTGTATGAAAGCTCAAACTGGAAACTAAGTGGGTTTGCATCCAACTTTCTTGCTCATGAAGACCTTGGGCATTTGAGGAAGCCCATCATCGAAATATACAAGCCAAGTTCTATAATGAAAATTGCCACTAGTATATGAAAGTGATAACATAGGAGACTCTCTATATGAAGAACATGGTGCTACTCTGAAGCACAAGTGTGGTAAAAGGATAGTAGCATTGCCCCTTCTCTCTTTTTCTCTCATTTTTTTATTTTCTCTTTCTTTTGGTGGTCTTCTTTGGCCCTTTTTTTAGTTGGGCTTCTTTGGCCTTTTTTTTCATTAAGTCCGGAGTCTCATCCAGACTTGTGGGGGAATCATAGTCTCCATCATCCTTACCTCACTGGGGCAATGCTCTAATAATGATGATCATCACACTTTTATTTACTTACAACTCAATATTACAACTTGATACTAGAACAAAGATATGACTCTATATGAATGCCTCCGGCAGTGTACCGGGACGTGCAATGATCTAGCGTAGCAATGACATCAAAAAACGGACAAGCCATTAAAACATCATGCTAGCTATCTTACGATCATGCAAAGCAATATGACAATGAATGCTCAAGTCATGTATATGATGATGATGGAAGTTGCATGGCAATATATCTCGGAATGGCTATGGAAATGCCATGATAGGTAGGTATGGTGGTTGTTTTGAGGAAGATATAAGGAGGCTTATGTGTGATAGAGCATATCATATCACGTGGTTTGGATGCACTGGCGAAGTTTGCACCAACTCTCAAGGTGAGAAAGGGCAATGCACGGTACCGAAGAGGCTAGCAATGATGGAAGGGTGAGAGTGCGTATAATCCATGGACTCAACATTAGTCATAAAGAACTCACATACTTATTGCAAAAATTTATTAGCCATCAAAACAGAGTAGTACGCGCATGCTCCTAGGGGGATAGATTGGTAGGAAAAGACCATCGCTCGTGCCCGACCGCCACTCATAAGGAAGACAATCAATAAATACCTTATGCTCCAACTTCGTTACATACCGGTTCACCATACGTGCATGCTACGGGAATCACAAACCTCAACACAAGTATTTCTACAATCCACAACTACCCACTAGCATGACTCTAATATCACCATCTTTATATTTCAAAACTACTGCAAGGAATCAAACATATCATATTCAGTGATCTACAAGTTTATGTAGTATTTTATGACTAACCATGTGAATGACCAATTCCTGTCATCTCTCTAAATAGATATAAGTGAAGCAAGAGAGTTTAATTATTTCTACAAAAGATATGCCCATGCTCTAACAAATATAAGTGAAGCAAAAGAGCATTCTACAATTGGCGGTTTTCTATGTGAAGAGAAACAAGCAATCCAAACTTCAAATGATATAAGTGAAGCACATGAAGCATTCTATAAAGCCATACTCAAAAGATTTAAGTGAATTGCAATGAGCATTCTATAAATCAACCATGGACTATCTCATACCAGCATGGTGCATAAAAAAAATGTGAAAACTAAATGCAAAAGACGCTCCAAGATTTGCACATATCGCATGAACGAAACGAATCCGAAAACATACCGATACTTGTTGAAGAAAGAGGGGATGCCTTCCGGGGAATCCCCAAGCTTAGACGCTCGGGTCTCCTTGAATATTTACTTGGGGTGCCTTGGATATCCCCAAGCTTGAGCTCTTGCCTCTCTTCCTTTTCCTCATATCGAGACCTCCTCGATCAAACACTTCATCCACACAAAACTTCAACAGAAAACTCGGTAAGATCCGTTAGTATAATAAAGCAAATCACTACTCTAAGTACTGTTGCAAACCAATCCATATTTTGTTTTTGCATTGTGTCTACTGTAATATAGATTTTCCATGGCTTAATCCACTGATAGAAATTGATAGTTTCAGCAAAACAAGTAAACTATGCATCAAAAACAGAATCTGTCAAAAACAGAATAGTTTGTAGAAATCTGAACATTCACCATACTTCTGGTAACCCAAAACTTCTACCAAAATTATGAAAAATAAAAATTTGTACATAAAGACAATGCAAAAAGAATCAGAACCGTTTGACGTTCCGGTAAAAAATGTAAAATCACGCACTACAGACAAAGTTTCTGTCCTGCACCGTACAAACCAACAAGCATTGTAAACATCCTAAAGGCAAACCTTGGCACATTATTTTTATAATACAATGGAATTGTGCAAGGGGATAAATATTTTTGATGAAAAGTTTCTGTAATTAAGATTCACAAAGTTTCCGTGAGCATGAACAAAGTTTAAGGAGCTCTCCCACTTCAACAATGCTTGTCTTTCTCACTTTCACTTTCCTTTTTGAAAAGTTTTGGGTTCCCCTATTTTTTTTTGTTTTTAAATTTTATAAAAGCACTCAACAGAAATAAATGACTCTCTAAAACTTCCGGGTTGTCTCCCTGGCAACGCTTTCTTTAAAGCCATTAAGCTAGGCATATAGTGCTCAAGTAATGGATCCCAAGGTATATCAAAGCCAATTTTAACTAACAATGATTTGTAATTAAGTAGTGAGCACAAAGTAACATATATCAAGCAATGACGAAGTCTAACTCTCTTCCTATGCATCGGCATCTCATAAAAGAACAATTCATGCACACCAAGCAAAGGCCAATGCATAGTATAAGCAGTTCCTTGCAATTTTATCATATTGGGAATATAGAGAGGTGGAGATATAGTTCCTATCTCATAATAATTGCAAGTAGGAGTAGCAATCACATGCATATTACATTCATCAAAACTATCATGTGCAATGGTAAAAGGCAACCCATCAATATAATCCTTAATAAGCACAAACTTCTCCGATACAGTGTAGTCGGGAGAATTCAAAAATATAATAGGACTATCATGTGTGGGTGCAATAGCAACAATTTCATGTTTAACATAAGGAACTATAGCAAATTCATCTTCATAAGCATAACTCATATTGGCATCTTCGCCACAAGCATAGCAAGCATCATCAAAAAGGGGAATTTCAAGAGAATCAACGGGATCATAACAATCATCATAGCAATCAACCTTCGGTAAGCATGAAGGGGAATTAAACAACGTATGTGTTGAAGAGTTACTCTCATTAGAAGGTGGGCACAGGTAGCTAATCCGCTCTTCCTCCTTTTGTTCTTCGCTCTCCTCATCATCTTTTTCATCCAATGAGCTCACAGTTTCATCAATTTCTTCTTCCATAGACTCCTGCAAAATATTAGTCTCTTCTTGGACTGCGGAGGTGTCCTCAATATATAGTTTAACATAGGCATTAGAAGCATAGTTATCATAACAATATTTAAGTATGGCAAAATTTTCAGATTTGTAAAGAGTAGCATCATATGTTTCAATCAAAGAAGCAATTTCATAAGCACCCTTAAAAGTAACAAATTCTTCAATTTGTTGAACATCATAGTAATTATAAACACCCTTAGAATACGAAGATATGATTCCATTATCACTAAACTCACATTGATAGGGAAGGTGTTTCTTAGGGTTTTCAGAACAACAAGTAATATCATATATTTCACATAAATTCCAAGCATAGCATTGCAAACGATGAATTTGATCCAGTAAAAGTTTCCCTTTTTTAGATATACGGTGTTGCACATAACAAGCATGCTCATCTAAGGATTTTCCCTCAACTAAGCTAGTGGGGGTTTCAACACAAGCACAAAGGGATCGAAGATGATCCAAGTAAAAAGCTTCAGGAGTGTGATAGATTTTGAGTCGTTCTTCAACCATTGGTTCAGTAGGTACAACTAATTTTTTTTGGTATTTTGCATTTCCTACCCATAAGTAAAGATAGAAAACAACTAAGAACAACAAATAAAAATTACTTAGTGATAAAGCAAACAAGCACACACGAGAATATTCACCCCACGCTATGACTCCACGGCAACGGTGCCAGAAAACGGTCTTGATAACCCATAAGTATAGGGGATCAATTGTAGCATTTTTTTGATAAGGAAGAGTGTCGAACCCAATGAGGAGCTAAAGGTAGAACAAATATTCCCTCAAGTTCTATCGACCACCGATACAACTCTACGCACGCTTGACATTCGCTTTACCTAGAACAAGTATGAAACTAGAAGTACTTTGTAGGTGTTGTTGGATAGGTTTGCAAGATAATAAAGAGCACGTAAATAAAAAGTAGGGGCAGTTTAGATGAAGACACAACTAAGTTAGTTTTGGTAGAGAGCTTTTGTCACGAGAAATTAATTGTCCCTAGGCAATCGATAACTAGAACGGTAATCACTATTGCAATTTTATTTGAGGCAGAGGCATAAGCTAACATACTTTCTCTTATTGGATCATATGCACTTATGATTGGAACTCTAGCAAGCATCCGCAACTACTAAAGATCATTAAGGTAAAACCCGACCATAGCATTAAAGCATCAAGTCCTCTTTATCCCATACGCAACAACCCCCTTACTCGGGTTTATGCTTCTGTCACTCAAGCAACCCACTATAAGCGAATCATGAATGTATTGCAACACCCTACAACAGGAATCCCTCACGCTTGCGCGACACGGAGGGCACAATAGGACAGCACCAATAATAAAACATGCAACTCAAACCAATTACGATCATCAATTAACCCATAGGACAAAACAGATCTACTCAAACATCATAGGATAGCCATACATCGTTGGGAAATAATATATATCGTTGAGCACCATGTTTAAGTAGAGATTACAGCGGGTAAAAGAGGGGTTACACCGCTGCACAGAGGGGGGAAGAGTTGGTGATGATGGCGGTGAAGTTGTTGGTGTAGATAGCGGTGATGATGATGGCCCCGGCGGTGTTCCGGCGCCACCGGAAGCAACGGGGAGAGAGCCCCCCTTCTTCTTCTTCTTCCTTGACCTTCTCCCTAGATGGGAGAAGGGTTTCCCCTCTGGTCCTTGGCTCCCATGGCATGGGAGGGGCGAGAGCCCCTCTGAGATTGGATCTATCTCTCTGTCTCTCTCTGTTTCTGCGCTCCCAGATTCTGCCCTTTCACCGTTTCTTTTATATTCGGAGATCCATATCTCCGATTGGATTGAAACTTTTGCCCAGATTTTTGTCTGAAAATTAGCTTTCTTGCGGCAAAAGAAGAGCATCAACCGCCTTACAGGGTGACCACGAGGGTCAGGGGCGCGCCCCTTGCCTCGTGCCCCCCTCGGGCACCGTCTCGCGTTGGTTTTTCTTCCCAAAAATTATAAATATTCCAAAAATGATCTCCGTCAATTTCTATCCTATTTGAACTCCGTTTGATGTGGGGTTTCTGCGAAACATAAAACATGCAACAAACAGGAAATGGCACTGGGCGCTGGATCAATATGTTAGTCCCAAAAATAGTATAAAAAGTTGCCAAAATATATGAAAGTTGTAGAATGTTGGCATGGAACAATCAAAAATTATAGATACGATGGAGACGTATCAGTAGTCATGAGGGTCGCCTCCCCCAGGACTTCAGCGACCGAGGTGTTAACTTCAGGTGCCTTCTCGACGCCCTCATCAGCCCCTCCTCGGCCAGGAGGAGTCCTTCGGGACGACACCTCAGTGTCCTCCATGGCGGTAGGCAAGGGGGCCCGTGACAGAGCGACACTCTTCGCCTGCTCAGGCGCCAAAGAGTTCTCCGATTAAGATGATGCGTTTGGAATATTGCTAGGTGGGCTGAAAAGCAAACAATAATATAACTTATATGACAAAGGTAGGTAAGCGGAAACTGAAGAATGAAAATTCAGATACTTACAAATCGGCAAAGGGCTTCGCCCTGGGGGCTCTCTCGGGGATGTGTTCGAACTCCGAGTCCAAACTGATCGAGAGGGTAATCTCCCCCATCTTCGGCACCGCCCCCTCCGGATTCTCGGAGGCTGTCCTATTCTTCCTCCTCAACTTGCGGCGGGGGGGGGGGGTCGCTCTCCACCTCCTCTTGCTCCTCTTCGTCCTTGTATCCCTCATGAGAGGAGACGAGCTCTGTCTCTCTGGACACAGCGTCCGAAGGGCCTCTGTGGTGGGGGCCGCCCTTGGGCTCTTTGCCTTTCTTCTCCAGCGCCTGGTAAGGCACCGGGACTAGCATTTTCGTCAGCTGGGGAGTGCCTGTGTCTTCGGGCAACGGAGCCAGACTCTTGATCCGCTCCGCCTTTGCTGTCCAGCCTTGTGAAGAAGTGGGCTGATAAGATTCATATTGATCAAAAATATTGACCGGACACATCTTCGGAAAGGTTAATACTTACAAGAGTGGCCAGATTCTTGACGTCGAGCCCGACGTCTTCAGTCTCCATGGGCCAGCTCTTCTGGGCCTTAAAGAGCAGCTTCCATATTCCTTTGTGCATGGTGCCGAGTGTCGGTGTCAAAACTGACGAATCTCGGGTAGGGGGTCCCAACTGTGCGTCTAAGGCTAATGGTAACAGGAGGCAGGGGACACAATGTTTTACCCAGGTTCGGGCCCTCTCGATGGAGGTAATACCCTACTTCCTGCTTGATTGATCTTGATGATATGAGTATTACAAGAGTTGATCTACCATGAGATCATAGAGGCTAAACCCTAGAAGCTAGCCTATGATGATTATGATTGTTCTTGTCCTACGGACTAAACCCTCTGGTTTATGTAGACACCGGAGGAGGCTAGGGTTACACAGAGTCGGTTACAAAGAAGGAGATCTAACATCCGAAGCGCCAAGCTTGTCTTCCACACAAAGGAGAGTCCCATCCGGACACGGGACGAAGTCTTAAGTCTTGTATCTTCACGGTCCAACAGTCCGGACAAAGTATATAGTCCGCCCGTCCGCATACCCCCTAATCCAGGACTCCCGCAATAGCCCCTGAACGAGGCTTCAATGATGATGAGTCTGACGCGTAGATTGTCTTCGGCATTGCAAGGCGGGTTCCACCTCAGAATACTCCAAAGTAAACCTCGAACACTTAAATCGTGTCCAGCTCTACAAGACGATTTTCACATACCACCATAGAGAGAATGATATTCCACAAATATAATCTACTGAAAACTTTAGATAACGTGACATCACACCATGGCCGAGTCATTATTCGAACCGTTTTCCCACAACCAGCCACCGCACATATTGCGAGGCGGCTTCCTCGGCATGTCTTGTCGAAGAAGAGATCATGTCCCCTTATCACGGGATTCTCATCAATACGGGTACGGGTAACCCAACCGCGCCATCAATCGTGGCACTTGGGAAATAAGCGATTTTTAACGGGCAAGTGGGGAGGCGCACCATTTTCGTCGCCTCTATAAAGGGATAAGGATCCCCCATTTTTACCCACGCCTTCTTCCTCCTTTGCTTATCCATTCTCGCACCCTCGAGCCCCAGTGCCCTAGTTCACACCTTCTCCGCACAGCCAAACATGTCCGGAGTGGGAGGCAAGTGGGTGGCCTCCACCGTCAAGGAGGAGCACATTATGAAGCTCCGGGCGGCAGATATCGCGCACCGGTTGCCGGACGCAGGGCAGATTATTCCGACTCCAGGACCCCACGAGAGGGTCATGTTCCTCGCCCACTGTCACACCCTAGCTAGTCATGCATCAGAGTGTGTGCATCATGTTTAAAATTCCATTTAAATTGAAATGGGGATTGTGAAACCCTCAGAATCATTTTTGAAAATGACCCAAATAAAAATTTCTCCAAAAGGGTCCAAGAAAATGCTCATGTTGATCTCTGAAAATATTGGACAGAGATAAAAATCAAACCAATATTTTTAGTGGCTCATGGACATTTATTTTGGGCATTTGGAATTAATGCATAAATATTTGCTTTGGAAATATATTTCTATATATATTAATATATGTCCAAATATTATGCCAATTATAAAGGAGCTCTGGAATAATATATCTAGCCCCTGAAAAATTTGGCATAAGTTAAATAAATGATTTAATATATTATTTAAATCAAAACAAATGTCAGAAATTAGAAAACAGAAAAAAAATAAAAGGGAGAAGCTTACCTGGGCTCCTCCCTGTGCAGCCCATCCAGCTGGCCGGCCCAGCCAGCAGGCGGCCCAGCCCGCCTCCCTCCTCTGTCGTCTTCGTCCCGACAGAGGGAGGGGAGTGTGGCCGGCGCGCGCGCCCGCCACCGCGCCACGCCACCTCTCTCCCTGCCTGCCTGCCCTCCCCTCCTCGCCTCGATGCCCTGGACGACGCCACGCCTCCCCCCTGCTCTCTCTCACTCTCCCTCGGCTCTTCCCTCCTCTCCCTCGCTCTCTCTCTCACACGGCCGAACACCACCATCGCCGCCGTTCGCCATAGCAGCCGTCTCCGGCCACCCCTCACTCCCCCGACTAGCTCAGGAGCTCCGCCTCGACCTCCTCTTCCTCCCCACCGCTCCACGGGTCTCCGGAAGCTCTGCATTGCCGCCACGTCGCCGTTCCCCTCTTCGGGCTCCGACCACCGTCGCCGACGAATTCGCCGTCTCCAGCGCGTCCCCGAGCCCGCTTCGACGCCCACTGCAACCGCGGTGAGCCCCCGAGTCGTTTCCCCCTTCTTCCCGGGTCTCTTTCGACCTCTAGGCCTTAGCCCCACCTTGGCCGAGAGCTCCACGCCGCCGGCGATGTCGCCGTCGTGGCCACGGTCACCGTAGCGCCCAACCGAGCACACTATCGTGCTCCACGCCTCACTAGGAGTACGCAGCACGCACCAACGCCTCCCCAAACACCCTGCAACGCCGACTCCGACCGCACCCGAACTCCGGCCGCCGCTCACGAGCTCGCCGTCGACGGTACCGGCCACCCCAGGCTCGGCCACCACCACCGTTCGACGCGCGGGAGCAAGAGCTCTCCAACGAGCCCAAGAACGGCCTCGCCTGTGCCCTGTAGCGCGATTCCTCATCGCGCCGCCGTCTCGGGCCTCGCCGGCGTCACGTCGCCGGTGGGTTTGACCCACTTTGACCACGGCAGGAACCCCCCTGAGTCCCTGACAGGTGGGCCCAGCCCTGTAGCTAATTAGGATTAGCGCTAACCACTGTTAGTTAACCCCCTGACACTGACTAGTGGGCCCCAGCGCCACTAATTAGTAATTAGGATTAATTTAACCCTGTTTAACCCCCCTGTCACTGACATGTGGGCCCCACACGTCAGGTTTGACCCCAGACAGCCGCAGTTGACCACTGACGTCATGCTGACGTCATGCTGGCGCAATAATTATATTTCTGGATTTAATTTAAATCAGGAAATTCCAGAATATAATTTAAACTTCAAAAATTCATAACTTTTATTCTGTAACTCCAAATTGGACAAATTATATATGAAAAATGATCAGAAAAATCCAATTTATCCATCTGTACTATTTTCATGCATGATCAAACAAGTTAAATTGATGTTTTAAGCAGAACAAGGAAAAGCACTTTAAAAGGCCATATTTGAATTTGAAATTTGAATCCTTGATTCAAATTTGTTCAAACCCTTCTGGTTTAGTTGCATTAGCCCAACACACTCATATTGCCATGTTTCATGCATGCATCATATTGTTGCACATTGTTTGGTGATGGTTGTGTATCGGTGTACTTTGCGACAGGTTCTGCCTCCGAGGAGTACCGTGATTACCCTAACGAAGAACCGTATCAGTGCATCGAACCATCAGGCAAGCAACCAACCATTTGATCATATCGATACAACCCCATGTTCTCGCTCCTGCTCTCTTTTACTGCATTAAGACAACGCGTTTCAAACTGCTGTGTGCTACGGTAGTTGAACCCATTTCCTCTGCATGACCTGTCATTGCCACAGTAACTAGATGAAACCCACTAGCATGTGTAGGAGTTGATTGAGCCATATGTATGTGTTGTTCCTACCTTGCTATGCCTGCTATGCTTAGAGTCGTGTCAGGTCTGGTTCATCTGGGTGATGGGCTAGAGTGAAATGTTATGTCGGTAATGAGAGTGGTGTGGTGAACACGATTTGGTAAAGGTATCGATGAGAGGCCATGTAGGAGTACATGGTGGGTTGTTTCATTGAAGCCGACCTTAAGCACTGAGATCTATATGTGTGATTTAAGAATCAGCTACTACCATGCATTGGGCCCGAAACCAATGGACCCTCTCGGCTTCTTATTCACCCTAGTTCTCCGTCCAGGAGTTGCAAGTAGTTTCTGGTGTTTGTAGCCTACTGGAGGCCGTGGACAGCGCTGACCGTAGGGGTGGGCTGTGATGCGGTAGGTACGTGGCCGGGTGTACCGAATACCCGTTAGGTATCTCGGGAACCCTGTTCACATCGTTCGGGGCCGTATGGGAAACCTCGGCCGGACTCCCTGCGGATGGAACCTGAATAGGCGATAAACCTGGACTAGAGGCTTAAGTGTTTAGGTAGGTCGTGGTCTACACCCACATCGGCTTTCGCTTGAAGTCTGCCGAGCACATGTCGTGTGCAGACGCTAAGTGGTGGAAACATGTATGAAGAAGTACACCCCTGCAGGGTTATCATGATCTATTCGAATAGCCGCGTCCGCGGTAAAGGACTACTTGGTTGCCTATACAGTTCATAGACAAGTAAATGGAAACTGTTAAAAGCCTCAAGATAAGTGTGAGTGCCGAGGATGGCTCTTCCGTAGGAAGACGGAGGTGGATCCTCGGTAGTGTATTGAAGTGGTGAGTAGTGGACTCGTGTGCGCAAAACCATTTCAAGTTGGAGTATCGTAGGATAGTCTAGCCAAGAGTCAAAGCTGGCTTGCTGCAATAACTCCACCAACCCTTCTTGATAATATGCATGTATGTAGGATCTGATGTAAGTCTTGCTGAGTACCTTTGTACTCATGTTGCTATAATCTACATTTTACAGAAGACGCTGCAACCCCTTCTGATGGGTTCTATGTAGACGTTGACATCAACGAGTAGGCTAAAGACCCAGTGGTGACCCTGAGCTTGTGAAGGACCACGTAGTATAGTTAGGCTTTCCAAGCCTCTTTTATTTTACTAGTTGTCTGTACTCAGACAAGTTACTTCCGCTGCTGGTTTGTATGACTGTATGACTTGTATGTTGGGTCGTGAGACCCGTACCTATGTGTATGTTATGTATGGCTCCCTGAGCCTTAAATAAAGTACTTGTATCGTAGAGTCATGTTGTGATGCTTCGTTGTATTTGCACATATCGAGCATATTGTGTGTATGATTGAAATGCTTGGTATGTGTGGGATCTGACTATCTAGTTGTTTATCTTTAGTAGCCTCTCTTACCGGGAAATGTCTCCTAGTGTTACCGCTGAGCCATGGTAGCTTGCTACTGCTCTGGAACACTTAGGCTGGCCGGCATGTGTCCTTCTCCGTTCCTGTGTCTGTCCCTTCAGGGAAATGTCATGCTTTGAGTACCGGAGTCCTGTTAGCCCGCTACAGCCCGGTTTATCGGAGTCCTGCTAGCCCAGTGCTACAGCCCGGACCCACCTGCTGATGACCGACACGTTCGAAGCTGGGTCATGGATGCCTGTCCCTGTAAGTCTGTGCCACTTTGGGTTTACGACTAGTCATGTCAGCCCGGGCTCCTTATCATATGGATGCTAGCGACACTATCATATACGTGAGCCAAAAGGCGCAAACGGTCCCGGGCAAAGGTAAGACGACACCCGTGGGGATACCGTGCGTGAGGCCGCAAAGTGATATGAGGTGTTACCGGCTAGATCGATGTGACATTGAGTCGGGGTCCTGACAGCGTTGGCATCAGAGCCGGACTGCCTGTAGGTTCTCCAAGCCAAACTGGTCGATGTTGAGTCTAGAAATTCTTTAGTTATATGTAGGGGAATTGTTTGTGGGATGGAACGTAAGGCTCTTTTTACTCCTTTATCTTATGACATTCTGATCTGAGTCAGTCCATTCTTCTACCGGGGGATAAGGAATTAGGATCTGTTCTCTCTATCAGGATCACGTGTTACTAATCAGTAGTACCTTATAAGTTTGATGGATACAAGCCTAGTTCAGTTCTACTACCACATTATGTTGTTAGAATGGATTCAGAACTTTGATATGATGATGATGAGTGTGTATGAAATCCTTTGTCAAATGTCTCAAATCCTTCTTGAGCATTTACAGCTGTTATGCTGCCGAAATTTTGCTAGAAATTCTAATGCCTTTGCATTATGATTGTGCTTTCAGATGGCCACTCGCGACCTCAATCAAGTGGTTCGCCTGACTCGATGCCTAGATGTACCCGGCCATACTGCCAAGTTGGTCAGGGTAATGACTGAGGCTGGATACCGCTGGTATCCCGAGTACACGGTCGAAGAGCAATTCCGAGACTTTAATCAAAGCCAGTATCTCTGCACTGTCAGGATATTTCCATCTTATCCTGGATCCACCGAGCCTCTTCACTGCTCCTATGGACTCGGGGTTACTATTGAGATGGCTGTGCAGGACGCCGCCTACTCTATGATGACCATTATGCGAGTCAGATCTGGTATATTTCGGGACTCTGATTTCCGGTATATGCCAGGATCACTTCCGGGAGCACAAGGGTATCTCCAGGCTATCTATGCTGACCCCACTCAGGAGGATTCACGGACTCGCACCACTGCTGAGATGCTCGAGGATAAGGACCGTGAAAATCGGGCCTTAAGGTTAGAGCTCTTCAATACCCGTGCTGACCACTGGGCCACTTTGACTCGGTTCGCACCGGCGGTGCAAGCTGGATGTTCAGATATGCGCGATCTCTATCCTGTGAGATCTGCTCTGCCAGACGTGATGGTTTGGCGTGATGTAGGAGGCATCACCCCACCTCGCGGTCCCCGCAGGCCACCGTTTGTTGGTCCAAGGCCTCATCCTAGCCCCTATGGTCCACAAGCTCCGCGAGATCGTCTGTTTCCGGATGATCATGTTGAGCTTCCAGGCTATGGAGGTGACTTCTACGAGGACTACTACGGATCGGTCTGAGTTAGTGGTAGTATCACTAGTTCGCACTAGCTGTGTCGTCTATCGTCCCGCGTGACTCGTGGGATATGACCTAGTTTGTACTCCTTCCGGAGGTGTAGAAAAATAATGTATAGGAGCTTGGAATGCCTCCGATGAGATGTAATCCTCTTTTCACCGTAATAGTACCTTGTTTGGTCTTGTACTAAACCCTGTATGGTGTGTATGACGATGGAATAAAGAAGCAGTTTCTGTATCTACCATGTCATACGGATGATCATCTTGCATTCCGAGTTATTCCTTACATTTTGTATCCTATGTTGGAATTTTATCATCCTGACAAATCATTGTCTTGTTTACCTAGGATGGTCAACACGTGCGCTAACCCTGCTTCTCAAGAGCAGGCCGAAGGCAGTGAAGTCAGGGATGCAAATCTGCCTCATCCTCCTTCACTAGCCGAGGTTATGATGGAAGCTGAGAGAAACAAGCGGGAGACCAACCGTTTGTTGGAGCGTATTGAACAAAACACAGCACACCATCAGAGGACTAACGTGGTGTCACTCAGTGATTTTATCAAATTGCATCCACCCACGTTCCACCACTTCGTCGAGCCTCTCGACGCTGATGACTGGCTTCGCAGTATCTCTCACAAACTGCGTTCCGCGCTGGTAGCGGAGGCTGACAAGGTCACCTTTGGTGCATATCATCTTGAAGGCCCCGCCAGTCTATGGTGGGAGAATTATGGAGCTATGCGCCCGGCGGGCCATGTCACTACTTGGGCTGAGTTCAGTGAGGCTTTCCGTGAACATCACATTCCGGAGGGTCTCATGGACCGTAAGCGTGAAGAATTTTGTAGTTTCACCCAAGGCCGACTTTCTGTGGATGCTTACAGCAGGGAGTTTGGTAATCTCGCACGATATGCAACTGAGGAAGTGTCTACTGATGCCAAGAAGCAAGCAAGGTTCCGTAAGGGACTTAGTCCTGAGCTTCGTCGTGACCTCCGTCTGCATGAGTGCACATCTTTTCAGAAACTGGTCAACAAAGCCATCAGTGCTGAAACTGGTCAGACTGACTATGACGCAACACGCAAGCATGGCCATGATGTGGGTTCCTCATCCGGTGCTGGTCCTCAGAAGCGCCGCGTGTGGGTACCCAACACCGCCCTGCCACCCAGGTTCACACCGAGGCCATCCTTCCAGGCGCCTCGCCCTGTTCAACAGTCTGCACCGGCCAAGCCCTATGGGGGTCCATCTACCAATGTTCCTCCACGTACCAGTTCCGTGACTTGTTTCAAGTGTGGGGAATCTGGCCACTATATGCGTGAGTGTCCCCAGACCAACCCCAAACCAGTCTGCTAAAGCTGTTGGCCGTGGCAAGCCGACAGGAAAAATATTCCACGCCAAGCCGGTCACCGCTTCACGTGGCCATGTCAACTGTATCTCTGCCGAAGAAGCTCAAGAGGATCCCAACGTCGTTCTCGGTACGCTTCTTGTTAATTGCCACCCGGCATCTGTTCTTTTTGATACAGGAGCCTCTCATTCTTTTATATCTGAAAACTATGCTCGGTTGCATAACGTCGCATTCGGTGATATGCCAACCTCTATGGTAATTCAAACTCCGGGATCCAAATGGCAAACTTCTAGAGTAAGCCATGGAAATGAAATCCAAGTCGACAGACTTGTTTTCCTCGCGTCTTTGATAGCCCTTAAATCTTCAGATATTAATATCATTTTGGGTATGGACTGGATGTCAGCTCATCAAGCCAAAATTGATTGCTTCTCTAGGACTGTTCAACTCACCCATCCTTCGGGGAAGATAGTCAATGTCTTGACCCGAATAGCTAAGCGACAATTATATTCTCTTAACGCCAGCCCTTTGCCAGACCTTGAGGACGTGCCGGTAGTCTGTGACTTCCCGGATGTCTTTCCAGAGGAATTGCCAGGTGTTCCACCTGACAGGGATGTTGAGTTCGTAATAGACCTCATTCCAGGAACCATTCCGATTGCTAGAAGACCTTATAAGATGGCACCCTTAGAACTAGCCGAGCTTAAGAAACAACTCGATGAGTCCTTGAAAAAGGGTTTCATCTGACCTAGCTCCTCTCCGTGGGCTTGCCCCGTCCTATTCGTCAAGAAGAAGGATGGTACGGACTGGATGGTTGTAGATTACCGACCTGTCAATTTGGTCACAATCAAGAACAAATATCCGCTTCCCAGGATCAACGATCTGTACGATCAGCTCGCTGGATCCTCAGTCTTCTCCAAGATGGATTTGAGGTTGGGCTACCATCAAATCAAAATCAGAAACGGGGACATTCCTAAAACGGCCTTTGTTACTCGTTATGGCCAATACGAGTACACCGTCATGTCCTTCGGTTTAACCAACGCTCCAGCCACCTTTTCTCGGTTAATGAACTCAATCTTCATGGAGTATTTGGATTAAATCGTCGTGGTTTACCTCGATGATATACTCATCTACTCCAAGAACGAGGAAGAACATGCCGAACATCTAAGGCTAGTGTTGCAGAAACTTCGAGAGCATCGCCCTTATGCCAAATTTTCTAAATGTGAATTCTGGTTGTCAGAAGTGACCTATCTGGGTCATGTAATATCTGGTAAAGGTATTGCTGTTAACCCTGAGCGAGTTCAAGCCGTCCTTAATTGGACTCCACCTGAATCGGTCAAGCAAGTTCGGAGTGTTCTGGGCTTAGCGAGCTATTGTCGTCGCTTTGTCGAGAACTTCTCCAAGGTTGCTAAACCTCTAACCGAACTCCTCAAGAAAGATAAGAAGTTCGAGTGGACTCCACAATGTGAGCACAGCTTTCAGGAACTGAAAAGACGCCTGACTTCTGCTCCCGTACTGGTACCGCCAGACTTCTCTAAGGACTTTGTTATCTACTGCGACGCCTCGCGACAAGGACTAGGTTGCATTCTCATGCAAGATCGACACGTAATTGCCTACGCTTCACGGCAATTGCACCCACATGAGGAGAATTATCCTACTCATGATCTAGAGCTTGCAGCCGTAGTCTATGCACTTAAGACCTGGCGACATTACCTCCTTGGTAACCGTTGCGAAAAGTTCACTGATCACCAAAGTCTGAAGTACATTTTCACCCAACCGGATCTGAATCTCAGGCAAAGACGTTGGGTTGAATTGATCACAGACTTCGACTTAGGAATAACCTACACCCCAGGGAAAGCCAACGTCATGGCTGATGCGCTAAGTCGTAAATCTTATTGTAACAATCTGATGTTACAACAAAGTCAACCGCTTCTCCATGAGGAATTTCGGAAGCTTAACCTTCACATTGTACCTTAAGGTTTTCTTTCCACCTTGGTGGCAAAACCTACCCTTACGGATCAGATTATCAAAGCACAGAAGGTAGATCCGGGAATTTCCCGCATCAAAAGAAACATCCAGAAAGGAATTGCGAATTGCTTCTCCATTAATGATCAAGGGGTCGTATACTTCGGGAATCGACTAGTGGTTCCCAAAGTGCGAAACCTGAGGCGATTGATCCTTAAGGAGGCTCATGAATCTCCTCTCACCATTCATCCTGGTAGTACTAAGATGTATCAGGACCTACGCCAGAGGTTCTGGTGGACTAGGATGAAGAGAGAAATTGCTCAGTATATTGCAAATTGCAACGTCTGTCGTCGTGTAAAAGCAGAGCACCAACGGCCTGCTGGCACCCTTCAACCCTTAGCTATTCCTGAATGGAAATGGGATAAAATTGGTATGGATTTCATTACCGGTTTTCCCAGGACCAAGAGAGGGAATAATGCTATCTTCGTCGTTGTCGATCGTCTTTCCAAAGTAGCCCATTTCCTACCTGTTCGTGAGAGTATAACCGCTAGTCAATTGGCAGACTTATACATCTCCCGTATAGTGTCCCTCCATGGTGTTCCTTTGGAAATTAACTCAGATCGAGGAAGCCTTTTCACCTCTCGATTTTGGGAAAGTTTCCAAAATGCTATGGGAACCCGTCTCTCCTTTAGCACCGCTTTCCACCCTCAGTCGCAACGCGTCAACCAAATTCTAGAAGACATGCTTCGAGCCTCTGTTATCTCATTTGGAATGGACTGGGAGAAGTGTCTTCCATTTGCCGAATTCGCCTACAACAACAGCTATCAATCTAGCTTGGGTAAAGCCCCTTTTGAAGTTCTCTATGGACGACGGTGTCGAACACCCCTTAACTGGTCAGAGACCGGGGAAAGACAATTCTTTGGCCCGGATATGATCCAGGAAGCAGAAGAACAAGTTCGCATCGTTCGTGAAAAGTTGAAAACAGCCCAATCTCGTCAAAAGAGTCAATATGACCGAAAACATAAGGCTATGACTTTTGAGGTTGACGAGAAGGCTTATCTTCGGGTCACCCCTCTGAAGGGAACCCATCGTTTCGGTATCAAAGGCAAATTGGCTCCTCGTTACATTGGACCTTTTCGCATTCTTGCCAAACGAGGGGAAGTTGCCTACCAGCTGGAACTACCTCCGCATCTCTCCAGAGTCCACGATGTCTTCCACGTTTCTCAACTCAGGCGTTGCTTCTCGGATCCTATCCGTGGAGTGGACCACGAAACGCTTGATCTCCAAGATAATCTTACATATCGAGAGTACCCCGTTCGTGTCCTCGATCAGGCCGAACGTATCACCCGACGTCAGAACATCAAGTTTCTCAAGGTTCAATGGTCGCACCATTCTGAGGATGAAGCAACCTGGGAAAGGGAGGATCATCTTTGACTTGAGTACCCCGCCTTCTTCTCGGAGGAACCCAAATCTCGGGACGAGATTCTTTTGAGTGGGGGTGAGTTGTCACACCCTAGCTAGTCATGCATCAGAGTGTGTGCATCATGTTTAAAATTCCATTTAAATTGAAATGGGGATTGTGAAACCCTCAGAATCATTTCTGAAAATGACCCAAATAAAAATTTCTCCAAAAGGGTCCAAGAAAATGCTCATGTTGATCTCTGAAAATATTGGACAGAGATAAAAATCAAACCAATATTTTTAGTGGCTCATGGACATTTATTTTGGGCATTTGGAATTAATGCATAAATATTTGCTTTGGAAATATATTTCTATATATATTAATATATGTCCAAATATTATGCCAATTATAAAGGAGCTCTGGAATAATATATCTAGCCCCTGAAAAATTTGGCATAAGTTAAATAAATGATTTAATATATTATTTAAATCAAAACAAATGTCAGAAATTAGAAAACAGAAAAAAATAAAAGGGAGAAGCTTACCTGGGCTCCTCCCTGTGCAGCCCATCCAGCTGGCCGGCCCAGCCAGCAGGCGGCCCAGCCCGCCTCCCTCCTCTGTCGTCTTCGTCCCGACAGAGGGAGGGGAGTGTGGCCGGCGCGCGCGCCCGCCACCGCGCCACGCCACCTCTCTCCCTGCCTGCCTGCCCTCCCCTCCTCGCCTCGATGCCCTGGACGACGCCACGCCTCCCCCCCTGCTCTCTCTCACTCTCCCTCGGCTCTTCCCTCCTCTCCCTCGCTCTCTCTCTCACACGGCCGAACACCACCGTCGCCGCCGTTCGCCATAGCAGCCGTCTCCGGCCACCCCTCACTCCCCCGACTAGCTCAGGAGCTCCGCCTCGACCTCCTCTTCCTCCCCACCGCTCCACGGGTCTCCGGAAGCTCTGCATCGCCGCCACGTCGCCGTTCCCCTCTTCGGGCTCCGACCACCGTCGCCGACGAATTCGCCGTCTCCAGCGCGTCCCCGAGCCCGCTTCGACGCCCACTGCAACCGCGGTGAGCCCCCGAGTCGTTTCCCCCTTCTTCCCGGGTCTCTTTCGACCTCTAGGCCTTAGCCCCACCTTGGCCGAGAGCTCCACGCCGCCGGCGATGTCGCCGTCGTGGACACGGTCACCGTAGCGCCCAACCGAGCACACTATCGTGCTCCACGCCTCACTAGGAGTAGGCAGCACGCACCAACGCCTCCCCAAACACCCTGCAACGCCGACTCCGACCGCACCCGAACTCCGGCCGCCGCTCACGAGCTCGCCGTCGACGGTACCGGCCACCCCAGGCTCGGCCACCACCACCGTTCGACGCGCGGGAGCAAGAGCTCTCCAACGAGCCCAAGAACGGCCTCGCCTGTGCCCTGTAGCGCGAACCCGCATCGCGCCGCCGTCTCGGGCCTCGCCGGCGTCACGTCGCCGGTGGGTTTGACCCACTTTGACCACGGCAGGAACCCCCCTGAGTCCCTGACAGGTGGGCCCAGCCCTGTAGCTAATTAGGATTAGCGCTAACCACTGTTAGTTAACCCCCTGACACTGACTAGTGGGCCCCAGCGCCACTAATTAGTAATTAGGATTAATTTAACCCTGTTTAACCCCCCTGTCACTGACATGTGGGCCCCACACGTCAGGTTTGACCCCAGACAGCCGCAGTTGACCACTGACGTCATGCTGACGTCATGCTGGCGCAATAATTATATTTCTGGATTTAATTTAAATCAGGAAATTCCAGAATATAATTTAAACTTCAAAAATTCATAACTTTTATTCTGTAACTCCAAATTGGACAAATTATATATGAAAAATGATCAGAAAAATCCAAT
>NC_041381.1:184168232-184224405 GCF_002162155.2 Triticum dicoccoides
TATCCATCTGTACTATTTTCATGCATGATCAAACAAGTTAAATTGATGTTTTAAGCAGAACAAGGAAAAGCACTTTAAAAGGCCATATTTGAATTTGAAATTTGAATCCTTGATTCAAATTTGTTCAAACCCTTCTGGTTTAGTTGCATTAGCCCAACACACTCATATTGCCATGTTTCATGCATGCATCATATTGTTGCACATTGTTTGGTGATGGTTGTGTATCGGTGTACTTTGCGACAGGTTCTGCCTCCGAGGAGTACCGTGATTACCCTAACGAAGAACCGTATCAGTGCATCGAACCATCAGGCAAGCAACCAACCATTTGATCATATCGATACAACCCCATGTTCTCGCTCCTGCTCTCTTTTACTGCATTAAGACAACGCGTTTCAAACTGCTGTGTGCTACGGTAGTTGAACCCATTTCCTCTGCATGACCTGTCATTGCCACAGTAACTAGATGAAACCCACTAGCATGTGTAGGAGTTGATTGAGCCATATGTATGTGTTGTTCCTACCTTGCTATGCCTGCTATGCTTAGAGTCGTGTCAGGTCTGGTTCATCTGGGTGATGGGCTAGAGTGAAATGATTATGTCGGTAATAAGAGTGGTGAGGTGAACACGATTTGGTAAAGGTATCGATGAGAGGCCATGTAGGAGTACATGGTGGGTTGTTTCATTAAAGCCGACCTTAAGCACTGAGATCTGTATGTGTGATTTAAGATACAGCTACTACCATGCATTGGGCCCTGAAATATGACCCCGCTCGACTTCTTATTCACCCTAGCTCTCTGTCCAGGAGTTGCAAGTAGTTTCTGGTGTTTGTAGTCTACTGGAGGCCGTGGACAGCGCTGACCGTAGGGGTGGGCTGTGATGCGGTAGGTACGTGGCACGGTGTACCGAATACCCGTTAGGTATCTCGGGAACCCTGTTCACATCGTTCGGGGCCGTATGGGAAACCTCGGCCGGACTCCCTGTGGATGGAACCTGAATAGGCGATAAACCTGGACTAGAGGCTTAAGTGTTTAGGTAGGTCGTGGTCTACACCCACGTCGGCTTTCGCTTGAAGTCTGCCGAGCACATGTCGTGTGCAGACGCTAAGTGGTGGAAACATGTATGAAGAAGTACACCCCTGCAGGGTTAACATGATCTATTCGAATAGCCGCGTCCGCGATAAAGGACTACTTGGTTGCCTATACAGTTCATAGACAAGTAAATGGAAACTGCTAAAAGCCTCAAGATAAGTGTGAGTGCCGAGGATGGCTCTTCCGTAGGAAGACGGAGGTGGATCCTCGGTAGTGTATTGAAGTGGTGAGTAGTGGACTCGTGTGCGCAAAACCATTTCAAGTTGGAGTATCGTAGGATAGTCTAGCCAAGAGTCAAAGCTGGCTTGCTGCAATAACTCCACCAACCCTTCTTGATAATATGCATGTATGTAGGATCTGATGTAAGTCTTGCTGAGTACCTTTGTACTCATGTTGCTATAATCTACATTTTACAGAAGACGCTGCAACCCCTTCTGATGGGTTCTATGTAGACGTTGACATCAACGAGTAGGCTAAAGACCCAGGTGGTGACCCTGAGCTTGTGAAGGACCACGTAGTATAGTTAGGCTTTCCAAGCCTCTTTTATTTTACTAGTTGTCTGTACTCAGACAAGTTACTTCCGCTGCTGGTTTGTATGACTGTATGACTTGTATGTTGGGTCGTGAGACCCGTACCTGTGTGTATGTTATGTATGGCTCCCTGAGCCTTAAATAAAGTACTTGTATCGTAGAGTCATGTTGTGATGCTTCGTTGTATTTGCACATATCGAGCATATTGTGTGTATGATTGAAATGCTTGGTATGTGTGGGATCTGACTATCTAGTTGTTTATCTTTAGTAGCCTCTCTTACCGGGAAATGTCTCCTAGTGTTACCGCTGAGCCATGGTAGCTTGCTACTGCTCTGGAACACTTAGGCTGGCCGGCATGTGTCCTTCTCCGTTCCTGTGTCTGTCCCTTCGGGGAAATGTCACGCTTTGAGTACCGGAGTCCTGTTAGCCCGCTACAGCCCGGTTTACCGGAGTCCTGCTAGCCCAGTGCTACAGCCCGGACCCACCTGCTGATGACCGACACGTTCGAAGCTGGGTCATGGATGCCTGTCCCTGTAAGTCTGTGCCACTTTGGGTTTACGACTAGTCATGTCAGCCCGGGCTCCTTATCATATGGATGCTAGCGACACTATCATATACGTGAGCCAAAAGGCGCAAATGGTCCCGGGCAAAGGTAAGACGACACCCGTGGGGATACCGTGCGTGAGGCCGCAAAGTGATATGAGGTGTTACCGGCTAGATCGATGTGACATTGAGTCGGGGTCCTGACACCCACTTTGTCCGCGGACTGGGATTCCCCCTCCACCCATTTGTCTGTGGGCTCATGTTCTATTATGGGCTTGATTTTCATGATCTGGCCCTTAACTTCATCCTCAACATCTCGGCGTTTATCGTCGTGTGCGAGGCCTTTCTCCGCATCAGGCCCCACTTTGGCCTGTGGCTAAAGATCTTCAACGTAAATTCAAAGATAGTGGTCGGCCAACAGGCGGAGTGTGGTGGAGCCATGGTGGGCAAGATGCCCAACGTCACCTGGCTTGAAGGCTCCTTTATGGAGATCGTGAAGGGGTGGCAAACGGGGTGGTTCTACATCACCAAGCCGCGCGATGCCAACTGGGTGGCGGCCCCTGAATTTTGATCCGGCATCCCTGTGCGGCTCACTTCCGGGAAGAGGAAGGGCCTGGCCTGGGGTGCATCCGCAGAGCTTGCCGGACTCCAGAACTGCGTCAAAAACATGATAACCAAGAGTATCAAGCTGGTCAATGTGGTCTAGGTCATGCTATTTCGTCGGATTCTCCCGTGTCAGAGACGGGCATTCAACCCGTGGGAGTTCGACATGGCCCAACACCAGACACTGCAAGAGCTCTTTGACACGACGCACAACGACACCTGTTGTTCAACGCCAGCGAAGTTCCTCCCCCCACCTCTGAGGACCGCGGACTCAGCGCCAGGCGCCAGGCCAACGCGGTAAGCATTCTACATTTCACAAGATGTGCCTTTCCCCAGTATATTTGTGGGAGAAACTTAGGCCACTATGCTGATTTTAACAGGAATATGTGGCGACGACAGAGCAAATCGACTGTCCGGCTCTGTTGCCTGAGGACCCAGCAGATGAACTCCTGACGGAGAGGCTGGCTCCGGCACCTTATGAGGTGCCGGAGAAGAAGGCCAAGAAAAAGGCCATGGGGACCAGAAGAAGTTCCCGGCGCAATGTGGTGCCGGACTCATCGTACGAAGACACCAGGGCGCACTCCTCCAACGACAACAAGGAGGATGATGAGGAAAACCCCTCTCCCCGAAAAGGAAGGGGGGAAGAAGAGGAAGGACAACATTTCCGGGGAGGCCGAAGGGTCCAAGAAGGGATGAACCCTCCCTCCGGACCACTCCACAATCGCCGCCTATAGCGAGGAGGAGTGGCTACCTAGGGGCAAGCCCTTGGCGAGATCGTAAGTATCCGCACCCTGTAATACTTTCAGTGCGACTTAGCTTCATAGTTTGTTATAACGCCGAACACGCATATGCAGTCCGGCCAGGTCCCATCTCGAGGTATCCTCTTCGGATGGGTCTCTGAGTGATTCGGCAATGAATTCACTCCCGGCGGCCACCTCCCCTCGTCCTGCGGATGACACAGAGGTGTGGTCCCAAAGGGTACCAGAGCAGGGGGAGGCGGCCCCGGAGACGCCCCAAGGCAAAATTCCAGACGCCGGGCACATGGGGAGTAAGATCCCCATAGATCATGCTCACGAGAGCTACACCAAGTCGGGCTCCCAGTTGGATACTGCACCGGAACCTCCAAAGGTTCCGGATTCGGGTAGGCAGCCCCTCGCTAGGGAGGGCGAGCCGGCCGTGCCGATGACCTCCGTTGCGCCAGAGGCGTCGGATGGTCTGCTAGAAGTGCTTCGCGGTGCTTCCGTGGATGAAGAGCACGGTACTCTTATGAGTACGGTGATTCAGAAGGTTCGGTCCGCCAAAAGCGGATTGACCGAAGCCTGCACCAGCCTCCTGACAGGCTTTGAGTTAAGTAATCAAAAGTGTGAGAAATTATCACCCAATAGACAGTAGCCCCTGATACTCGTTTGGTGTTCGGTGAAAAAAGCCAAACGGAGGGTCAACTTTAAACCGCAGGAATCTAACAGTATGTACCTATGTGGATAAGCAGGCGATGCTGCTTGCCGCCGCTGCCCGCACAACAGAGGTCGCCGGACTCGAACAGGACCTGAAGCAGGCCAAAGAGGAGCTCAGCCTCACGAAGAGGCAGCTCGAAGAGAAAAAAGGTGAGTGATACCCCGTTCATGTGTCGTATAGAGGAGAAAAATTGGTGACACTAACAAATAGCGTCATGAATTTTTAATAGGGGCCACGGCCAAAGTGGCAGCCCTGAGGAAAGCACTATCCAAGGCCGAAGACAAGGCGACCATGGAGCACATTGAGCGTGAAAAGCAATATGCTAGGGTGGGCGAGGTACAGCAAGAGCTCCAAGAGCTCGGCAAGAAGTTCGAGTCCTTGGAGCGTGACTTCAAGACGAAGGAGTTTGAGCTTGCGAAGGCCCTTCTGAGCGTGAAAGATGCCAAGGCGAAGCCCAAAAGGCCCAATAGGAAATCCAGGCAGCTAAGAACATAGCGGCGGGTAAGGCATTCATTATGCGAAGCAAGCATGTGGAGGAGACATTTCTTTTACTTACCCGAATTCGGAGCTCTCCAGGGGCATTCGCAGATCTGCCACGCAGCATATCGGATGCCAGGGAGTTCTATCGTGCCGAAGAGGGGAGCTCAACGAAGAAGCTGTTCTGGTCCCAGTATGCTGGAGCCGAACACCCAATGCCTCTGAGTGACCAACTGAAGCAATTGGTTGAACTCCACAGGGCGGCCGAAGTGGCCATGAAGGACTTCATAGTCCGGATGTGGCTTGTTGAGTCCCTCCCCGATAGCTACTTTGGCCTTATAAAGCGGATGGTAAATGCCTGTCCGCGGCTTGAAGTTATCAAGCGATCTGTTTGTATTGAGGGTGCTCGCCGGGCCTTTGCCCGTGCGAAAATGCATTGGGCCAAGCTGGATGCAGAGAAGCTAGTGAAGGACGGACCACCGGAGGGCAAGGCGCATCGCTACCCCGAGAAATATTACGATGGTGTTATGAAAGGCGCTCATCTCGTGGCCGATGAATGTACCAAGGACACAATCTTTGAGTGAATGTACTCATGTCGTCTTTGTAATATGAAAACGAATTTGTTTGCGCTATATGGCACTTTGTTGATTTAAAATATTACCTTCTGTGCGGCTGTTTATAAAATTCTGAAAGTAGGCCAGTCGTCGGCTTCCGCCCCCACGTAACTAGTACTGGGGTGTTCGTGGAAAACCTAAACACTCTTTATCCAAATTTTGGTCCTTGAAGGAGGTGTTTGGCGCAGCGAACAAGGCAATCGGACTATGCGGCTTTATAACTCTCACTTAGCCATAGAAGTCTACAATTTTAAATTTCGGCGAAGCCCCTAGAATTCGGAAAGCCAAATTGGGGCTCTATACACGCCTAAATCGGACAAGGTTGATTCCTCGCCTGAAGCGGAAAAAATCTTTAAGGATTTAAGACCTCTCGAACAGCGACCAGCTCTCACCGCATCATGACAGTCAGTTTTCGGCTTTCTCTACTGAGGTGCTTGTCCGGAAGAACCGGGACACAATCGCAGTAGTTCTCCCTGTGCTACCTCAGCCGATATAACGAAACATAAGGTACCAAAACATGGGAGCCGGGCAAACCCAACTATTGACCCAAGACATGATTTGGAGCTGATGCATATAATGCTATAAGTTCGGGGTGCCGCACTGTTGAAAGTGTTCGGACTTATCTTGCCGTATTATGGGGCACCATAAGAAGCCCCTGGCAAACTGAACGTACCAAAGTGTACGGATTCAATATTAAACAAACATTTTTAGGGAAAATGTGAAGATAGGAATAATAAGCTAACGCTATATATTATTTCCCATTGTTAAATATTACGTCCAAGCGTATGTGTACAATTAATGCATTAAGCAGAAGCAAATAGGACTATTTGACATGTCCTATCCAAGGGCGGGCCGCATGCGGGTATGTAAAACAGGCATAGCGATCATTGACAAATACCCCTGGGTATTCCCTGTGTGCGCAAAGCCTTTTGCCTCCTTGGTTTTCTCTCCTGTGATAAGTCCGGTGATATGGTTCTCTAAGGGGACTTCCCGAAAGTAGGGTCCTGAAAGAGCAAGAAGGATATTTAAAGTATGTGACGGTTGAACCGCACTATGGACCGCGTCATCGTTGCGCCTCCGCCTATGCCCATGGTATTTTGAGTGCGTAATTGTGTGCACGCAGCACAAATGCTGCCTGAATGGGGCTAGGGCGGAGGTCGGACTGCTAGTCGCGCTCTTGGCGTGCCCGGCGATCCTGTTACAGGGTACTCCGGACTCGCTTGACGGTGTTCGTGGTTGTTGTCACCGGATTGGTGGTTTGCCGGAGAAGGCTGCTTTGTACTTCTGCCGCGAGGGCCACAGTGTGCTCTTCTGTACGAAGAGAGCGGTCTGTGTTTCCATTGACTGTTATAACCCCGCGAGGTCCTGGCATCTTGAGCTTGAGGTATGCATAGTGTGGTACCGCATTGAATCGAGCGAATGCCGTTCGTCCAAGCAGTGCATGATAGCCACTACGGAAAGGAACGATATCGAAGATTAACTCCTCGCTTCAGAAGTTATCCGAGGATCCGAAGACCACTTCCAGTGTTATGGACCCCTTCAACGGGCCTCTACTCCTAGAATTACACCTTTGAAGGTGGTTTTGGTGTTCTTGATCCTTGAAGGATCGATGCCCATTTTGCGCACTGTGTCCTGATAAAGAAGGTTCAGGCTACTGCCACCATCCATAAGGACTCGCGTGAGGTGGAATCCGTTGATGATTGGGTCAAGGACCAATGCGGCTGAACCGCCGTGACGGATGCTGGTAGGGTGATCCCTACGATCAAAAGTGATCGGACAGGCTGACCATGGGTTGAACTTTGGGGCGACTGGCTCCATCGCATAGACGTCCCTTAGTGCTCGCTTTCGTTCCTGTTAATTTGGGAATGTGGGTGGCATAGATCATGTTTACCGTTTTCACCTGGGGAGGAAATTTCTTCTGTCCCCCCCGTATTCGGATGCCGGGGCTCCTCGCCATCGCCGCTGTGCAGCCCCTTGTCCTTGTTTTCGGCATTTATTTTGCCGGCATGTTTGAACACCCAACAATCTCTGTTAGTGTGGTTGGCTGGCTTATCAGGGGTGCCGTGAATTCGGCACGAGCAATAAAGTATGTGGTCCAGACTGGATGATCCCTGATTATTTCTTTCGAACGGCTTTTTCCGCTGATCGGATTTTGAGCCACCGAATCCGGCGTTGACTGTCGTGTCTTCGGTGTTTTCGCCATTGTTCTGGCGCTTGTGACTATTGCGCCGTGGCTTGCCGTTACTATCACGGACCTCTGAAGTGCCGGAGGTTCTAGGCGTGGTGCTACTGCGAGCCAACCAGCTGTCCTCGCCCGTGCAGAAGCGGGTCATGAGTGTCGTGAGGGCCGCCATGGACTTCGGTTTTTCTTGGCCGAGGTGTCGGGCGAGCCACTTGTCGCGGATATTATGCTTAAAGTCCGCCAAGGCATCGGCGTCCGGACAGTCGACAATTTGGTTCTTTTTAGTTAGGAACCGAGTCCAGAATTTCTTGGCTGACTCTCCGGGCTGTTGGGTAATGTGACTCAAGTCGTCAGCATCCGGTGGTCACACGTAGGTGCCTTGGAAGTTGTCAAGGAATGCATCCTCCAGGTTTTCCCAACGGCCGATGGAATTTGTCGGTAGGCTATTCAGCCAGTGTCGGGCCGGTCCTTTGAGTTTAAGGGGAAGATACTTGATGGCATGTAGATCGTCACCGCGGGCCATGTGAATGTGGAGAAGGAAATCTTCGATCCATACCGCGGGGTCTGTTGTGCCATCGTATGATTTGATGTTTACGGGTTTAAACCCTTCTAGGAATTCGTGATCCATCACTTCGTCAGTGAAGCAGAGGGGGTGTGCGGCGCCTCTATGCCGGGCTATGTTGCTACGCAGTTAGAATAAGTCCGGTCGGCTATGTTCGGCCCGGCCGGACTTGTTAATAGTGTATCCGGCATGACGATCATCGTCACGTGTTGGTGCGCGCCCCCGCGATCCGTAGATCGATTTTGGCTATCCTTCCTTGTTTTCCAGTATGTCTCGCAGATCCTGCCTACTGCCCCCGGGCCGTAGATTATTGGCGTGGGGGTGCAGACTGGTATTCGGGCTGATACGCTGTTTTATCCCGGCCACGAGGTGGCCGGTCAACCTCATCCTATGCTGGTAGTATAGGCTCCTCCTCGAGTTGAGGAAGCAACTTGTGCTTTGGGTAACCTTTGGTGTGGCGCTCCAGTCCATATTCCTCGGCTGCCAGGACTTCAGTCCATCTGTCTGTGACCAGATCTTGATCAGCTTGGAGCTGCTACTTCTTCTTTTTCAGGCTTCTCGCAGTGGCCATAAACTGGCGCTTGAAGCGCTCCTGCTCTACGGGATCCTCAGGCACGCTGAATTCATCATCGCCGAGGCTCACCTCGTCTTCGGAGGGGGGCATGTAGTTGTCCTCCTCCAGGTATCCATCCATCGCCTAATCGTCTGGGCTGACCTGCCCGTCTGCCTGTTCGGCCTGCTCGAAGGCAGGCTGATCGGGATTGTATTCATCTTCGGCACCATCTGGATTGTTTTCGTCTCCTGTGCCGGTATTGCTGTGGCGGGGCTTGGAGAGGCACCGATGATGCCCATGCTTTGATTTCTTCCTTGAGGGGTTATCCTCCATTGCCTCATCGCCATTGGTTTCTTTGGGAGTGTCCACCATATATATATATATATATATATATATATATATATATATATATATATATATATATATATATATATATATATATATATATATATATATATCATACGAGGAGGTGGCTGTCTAGCGCCCCGTGGGCGGTGGTTCCTGTTCTTCTCCTGCATCGTCGTCCACACCGTCGATGTCTTCAGAGTCGAAGTCAAGCACGTCGGTCAAATCATCGACAGTGGCAATGAAGTGGGTGGTGGGTGGGTAACGAATTTCCTTGTCGCCTACTTCCCACTCGAGCCGGACATAGTTCGGCCAAGAGTCTCCTGACAGAGAGAGAGACCTTAATGAATTCATCATGTCGCCAAAGGGAGAGTGCTGGAAGATATCCGCAGCGGTGAACTCCATTACCAGAGCCCAACCAGATTCGGCGGGCTCGGGGGCGCGCGGTCTGGAACCTACAGCCGGACACAAGTCCGGGGTCCAGTGACATAGGCTTCCTTGGGGGTGGAGTCCGTGTTCGGCTCTACCGCCGATGAGTATGTGGCCTCCGGGGCGGGGTCCATCCACCCGTCCTCGGACGATGCAATCTGCCCCGGATTTAGGTCCGGTGCTCTTGCAGGTGCGATATCCCGAGTATTATCTAACAGCAGGTCTAAGCCGTGCTCGTCATGACCGTTTGGCGTTCCTGGCGTAGGACCAAATCCGTCGAAGATCAAGTCTCAACAGATATCGGCCGTGTAGTTCAAGTTTCTGAACCTGACCTGATGGCCAGGAGCGTAGCTATCAATCTGCTCGAGATGGCCAAGCGAATTGGCCCGTAGTGCAAAGCCACCAAACACGAAGATCTATTGAGGGAGAAAAGTCTCACCCTGGACCGTGTTGTTGCTGATGATTGAAGGAGCCATCGAGCCTTGCAGCGACGACACAGAGGAACTCTCAATGAAAGCACCAACGTCAGTGTCAAAACCGGCGGATCTCGGGTAGGGGGTCCCGAACTGTGCGTCTAAGGCTAATGGTAACAGGAGGCAGGGGACATGATGTATTACCTAGGTTCGGGCCCTCTTGATGGAGGTAATACCCTACTTTCTGCTTGATTGATCTTGATGATATGAGTATTACAAGAGTTGATCTACCACGAGATCGTAGAGGCTAAACCCTAGAAGCTAGCCTATGATGATTATGATTGTTCTTGTCCTACGGACTAAACCCTCCAGTTTATATAGACACCGGAGGAGGCTAGGGTTACACAGAGTCGGTAACAAAGAAGGAGATCTAACATCCGAATCGCCAAGCTTGTCTTCCACGCAAAGGAGAGTCCCATCCGGACACGGGACGAAGTCTTGAGTCCTGTATCTTCATGGTCCAACAATCTGGACAAAGTATATACTCCTGCTGTCTGGATACCCCCTAATCCAGGGCTCCGTCTCTAAGGAAGCGCTTCAAAGTTCACGGCTCCTCCGAATTTAACTCCCACATGGGGGACACCCGGTGCTGGCAAGGGAGAATGCGGCAGAAGAGCATGATCTGCACCACATTGGTGAGACCAACATTTTTGCCTAGCACGTTGGTGATGCGCTTCTGCAGCATCTGCACCTCCATCTGGGACCCCCAGTCGAGGCCCTTAGCGGTCCACGAAGTGAGCCTCGTGGGGGGTCCAGATATGAACTCCAGAATTGCCGCCTAGCACGCGCGGCGGGGCTCGGTGATGTAGAACCACTCCTGCTGCCAGACCTTGACGGTCTCGATGAAGTCCCCTTTGGGCCATGTGGTGTTGGGCAGCTTGCTTATCATGGCTCCGCTGCAGTCCACTTGCTTTCGGTCGACCACCTTCGGCTTCACATTGAAGATTTTGAGCCATAGGCCAAAGTGTGGTGGGATGCGGATTAGAGCCTCACACACGACGATAAACACCGATATGTGGAGGAAAGAATTCGGGGCTAGATCATGGAAATCTAGCCCGTAGTAGAACATGAGGCCACAGATGAAAGGATGGATTGGAAACCCTAGCCCTCTAAGAAAATGGGGGAGGAAGACAACCCTTTCGCCAGGCGCTGGAGTAGGGATGATTTGGCCCTCGTCGGGGAGCCGGTGCGCAATGTCTGCAGCCAGGTACCCCGTGCTCCGGAGATTCTTCACTTCCTTCTCCATGATGGAGGAGGCCTCCGACTTGCTCTTGGAGCCTGAACTGGCCATGGCTTGAGAAGTTGGTAGTGGTGAGGAAGACGAGAAATTTTTTTGGGCGCTGGAGCTTGAGAGATTGGGAGGCAGAGGCTGGAAGAAGGTGTGGGGAAGAAAGGAGGAATCTTTTGCCCTCTTATAGGCAGTAGAAATGCCAACCGTCCCCCCACTTATGACTTAAAACTCGCCCATCCCCGATGAGAGTGTGTGTCGTGGTCGGTTGGGTTACCCAAATCCCATTGATGAGAATCCCGTAATAAGTGGGCATGATCTTTGTTTTGAGGAGATAGGCCAAGGGGGCTCGACGTCAAAACACAAAACATGGAGTGTGAAAATGGTTCAAAATACTGAAGAGCCAAGTTAGACGCTTCGTCGGCAAAAGTTGTCAGTAAAGACATTATTCCTATTTTTTATATATTCTGCCTTTGCGGCTAAGGGTTGTGTTCATTATACAGAGCCGGATATAGTTCTTCTATAACAGGAAAGCTAATGTATGGTAATCAAGGAGAGGAACCCGCCTCGCAATGCCAAAGACAAT
This sequence comes from Triticum dicoccoides, assembly GCF_002162155.2. Taxonomy (NCBI): domain Eukaryota; kingdom Viridiplantae; phylum Streptophyta; class Magnoliopsida; order Poales; family Poaceae; genus Triticum; species Triticum dicoccoides. The sequence continues at coordinate 184,179,899 of NC_041381.1, forward strand.
CCGCGTGCCGAATACGTCGTCATTGAAGACTAGTTCAGGGGCTACTGAGGGAGTCCTAGACTAAGGGGTCCTCGGGCATCCGGTCTATTCAATATGGGAAGGACTGATGGGCTGTGAAGATGAAGGAAGAAGGACACCTCCTGTGTCCAGTTAGGATTCCTGTATGTGTGAACGACAAGATTAAGTGTCCGGATATGCTATTTCCTTTATCTGTAAACCGACTCTATACAACCCTAGGCCCCTCCAGTGTCTATATAAACTGGAGGGCTTAGACCAGCATAGGCTAGACAATCTAGGATTTAGACATTACAATCTCGAGGTAGATCAACTCTTGAAACCCCTATACTCAACGAATATAATCAAGCAGGACGTAGGGTTTTACCTCCTTTAGGAGGGCCTGAACCTGGGTAAACATTGTGTCCCTTTGTTACCATTGATCCTCAGACATACAAATTGGGCCCCCTACCCGAGATCTGCCGGTTTTGACACCGACATGTGTGCCGTTGCATTGCCGTCGCCAGCACAGAGGGTGCCTCTAACATCCCAAATTTTCAATTTGGAATGTTATACATAGATCATCAGTTGCATATCATATTTTATTGCATTTTGGCTTGATCCTATAAATTCTACGCAACTCAAGGACCCACGGAGAGAGTTGGGGATTTCGTTATTTTCATATTTAAGTTTTCTCAAATTTTGAAAATAGGATCATTTGATTTTAGTTATTTTATCTTCAATTATTTCTATTATAAAAATATGAGAGGTGGAATAAAATGACTTTCCCAAAATAAAGAAATATTGAGGATTTAATAATAAAATCAAATATGATTTTATTTTGGAGTTTATCGCTATTTTATTTGAATTTAGGAAAAATGCGCGTTTTTCAAATTGCATTTAGGCCCTAAATAAATGTTCATCTTGTCCAGCTTGATTTTAAAAGTCGGATACAATTTATTTCGCGATTTTTGGACTCTATTTAGTATTTCTTTTATTCGTTTTTCTGTGCAAAATTATATATTTTTTAAAAGTCAACCGACCTAGCCGGGCCGTACCCGACCCGGACTCTAGCCCGGCCGGCCTTTATAAGCCGGGGGAGCCCAGCCCGAGCCGCCCAGGCCCACCCTAATCCTAGTGACGCCCGGATCCCGCCGCCGCCGCCGCCGGATCTTGCCGTCGCCGCCCGCGCCACGCCGCCCAGCCGCCCCGCTGCCGCTGACGTCTGCCGCCGCGCCGCCGTCCCGACCCCACACCGCAAGATCCCCTCATCACCGCCGCCTTGCTGGACCCCGACCCCGAGGTAGCCGCCACCGCCGCCGGTTTTCGCCGGTTAACCGCCCGTTTTTTTAAAAAACCGCGGTCGTTTTTTTATTTATTTAGATCGGTTTATTTTTTTTCCCTGTTTAGTCTATTTAACGGACATTCGTCCGTACATTCGTTTTAACGAACGGTTTTCATCGTTTAGCCGCAGACAGCGAACGTTCGTTCGTTAGCCTGTTCGTCCGTTTTTCTTTTTCTCGGATTTTCCGTGATTATTTCTGATCGCGATTTCTGATCCGATTTTCGTTTGTATAACTTTTCGCTCGTTTATCGGAATCAGGCGATTCAAGCGCCTAGAGTTTCGTCTCGAAACCCTCTTTCCGGTTAACTAACTCAAACAAATTTTTGCTACTGTAAAATTTGACATAGGTCCAGATTAGTAAAACGAAGCTTGTTTCTTTCGCCGTTTGAGTTTCGTTGCTTCGTTTGATTTGATTCTTTTTGCAAACCGGAGTCCTTAAGTTGAACTTTCTGGTTAGATCTCTTATTTTTGTTTTACCTATGCATTAGATGAGTGCTTATTGTATGCTTGTTTTTTTGTTTGCGATAGAGTACCCGGAGTGCGCCGCTTGCTACTTCGAATCTCTAGGATTCACGGATCATTAGCAAGGCAAGTGACACTTTGATCATACCTCTTTACTACCCAGTTTTATTGCATTAGATCAATCCTCAAACAATTGCATGATTAGGATCTGATTTAACATGTGGGTTTGGGAAGTAGTTGAGGTAGAACCTATTACCTGTTTTATTATCAAACCTTTGGGAGTTACTTCTACGTTTGCTTATATTACTATGCTATGATAGTAGATGTGGATTGGGTCAGTGTATCCATGACAGATGTGAGATTGTTAATTAATGGTTTATTTAAGGTGGCAACTTTAATACACATCTGGGTGGATTGAGGCACCTGGGATTCCAGTGATTGCCTGTATTTTTCTTTATGGACCGCCACCCAGGCTCAAAGGGATCATGAGATTGTTCATGATAGAAACTTCCGTGTGCAGCCGCCTATGGGCTCTAGCATAGTTGATTAAGTCATGTGAACTCTTACGGTGGTAGACTAGCAGATGTAGGGGAAAGTAGGTGTAACTGTCTACCCATCGTAAGGTGCAAACGCTTCTGAAAGACTATGTCTCAGTCATCCGTTTCTCAAACACCATGTAGTGCGAGAATCCCAATGAAGGAGATCGAGCCTTGCGGGGAAAAGTGCGCAAACCTCTGCAGAGTGTATAAACTAATCATGGTTAGCCGTGTCCCTGGTTATGGACGTTTTGGGTATCTAGTACTTGGATTATCATGTTTATCTCATCACGTTACTTTAATTAATTTTGTTGGGTTTAATGATGATGCTTAATTGGGATTGAGTTGGGTGAACCTTCTCAATGTTTAACAACCACCATGATAGTTAAATAAAATTTATTCCTTTGCAGTGGGGAAAAATTGGCTTTATGCAAAACTGTAACCATAGAGCTTTCCACCAGCCATATATGCATGTAGTATAGCATTATTCTTTCGTTACTCTCTATGTGTTACATTGCCAGCATATTCCATGTGCTGACCCATTTTTGGGCTGCAATGTTCATGTTGCAGACTTCTCAAACGACGAGTAAGGTGCCTTAGGTCGTGGTCTTATACTCAGTGATGCCGTTGGAGTTGATGGACTCGCTTATCTTCCAAGCCTTCCGCTGTTATCGTTATTAGATGGCCTTAAGCCATATTTTTTGTAATAAGTTCTCTTTTGAGACATTCGATGTAATAAGTGTGTGATTGCTACTCTATTATAAATCCTTCAAGTATTGTGCGTGTCAGCATTACTGATCCAGGGATGACACTAAAGCATAGTGATCGGACTGTTTGAGGTCTGGTCGCTACAGTGCCGGTCGTGGCCATGTGGCGCTCCTCCCCCTCTCCCTTCCTCCGACCCCACGTCTTTGCTCGCGGTTCTAGCGTTCTAGCGGCAGGGTGGATGCCGGCGGTTCCGGAGGTGGTTGGGGTCGTGGAACTATCCAAGGTCATGACCTTTGATGCTTCTCGGGGTAGTTTGGTGGTGGGGTGGCGGCCCTTGCGGTGGGAGGCACATTGGTCGTGGGTGGATTGCGTGGCTCGGATGCGGGCGGGTAGCCATGGCCGCTCAGGCGGCATCGCTACAGGTGGTTGATGGAGCGGGGATGCGACAAAGGGTGGAGTACTGGGGGTGCATTGATAACCCACAAGTATAGGGGATCGCAATACTTTTCGAGGGTAGAGTATTCAACCCAAATTTATAGATTCGACACAAGGGGAGCCAAAGAATATTTGCAAGTATTAGCAGCTAAGTTGTCAATTCAACCACACCTGGAGATTAATTATCTACAACTAGATAATTAGTAGCAAAGTAATATGATAGTTTTGATAGTGATAGCAACAGTAACGATAACGGTAGCAAGGATAGCAATAGTTTTGTAGCAAGTGTAACAGTAATAATAGCAGTAGTAACTTAGCAAGAACAATATAAGAGAAATTGATAGGCATTGGATCGATAAATTCATTGGATGATATTCATCATATAACAGTCATAACCTAGGGCGATACGGCACTAGCTCCAGTTCATAAATATAATGTAGGCATGTATTCCATAAATAGCCATACGTGCTTATGGAAAGAACTTGCATGACATCTTTTGTCCTACCCTCCTGTGGCAGTGGGGTCCAATTGGAAACTAAGGGATATTAAGGCCTTCTTTTAATAGAGAACCGGAACAAAGCATTAACACATAGTGAATACATGAACTCCTCAAACTACAGTCATCACCGGAAAGTATCCCGACTTATGTCACTCCGGGGTTTGCGGATCATAACACATAGTAGGTGACTATAACTTGCAAGATCGGATCTAGAACATAGATATAATGGTGATAACATAAATGGTTCAGATATGAAATCATGGCACCCGGGCCCAAAGTGACAAGCATTAAGCATGGCAAAGTCATAGCAACATCAATTTCATAACATAGTGGATACTAGGGATCAAGCCCTAACAAAACTAACTCGATTACATGATGAATCTCATACAATTCCTCACCGACCAGCGAGCCTACGAAGGAATTACTCACTCCCGGTGGGAGCATCATGGAATTGGTAATGAAGAAGGGTTGGTGATGACGATGCTCGAAGATTCCCCTCTCTGGAGCCCCAAACGGACTTTAGATCTGGCCTCCCGATGAAGAACAGGAGGCGGCAGCGGTTGTGCCTCGTGAAACACGATAATTCTTTCTCCCTGATTTTTTCTCCGAAAATGTGATTTTATAGTACCAGGGTTGAGGTATGCGGGGCCACCAGGTGGGGATAACCCACCTGGGCGCGCTAGGAGGGGGCGCGCCCTGGTGGGTTGTGCCCACCCAGGTGCCCCCTACGGTGGTTCTTGGCTCCAGAAATTCTCTTTTATTGTATAAAAAATCCTTGCAAAGTTTCGTTTCAATAAGAGAACTTTTATTTCTGCACAAAAACAACACCATGGTAGTTCTGCTGAAAACAGCGTCAGTCCGGGTTAGTTTCATTCCAATCATGCAAATTAGAGTCCAAAACAAGAGGAAAAGCGTTAGGAAAAGTAGATATGACGGAGACGTGTCATGCATCACTTGCCCAGTCCTTGCACTGGTCAACGGGCGATGGCGTCCGCGGACGTTGTGTTCCTCCTTGCAGGCTCTGTCATGGTGCTTCCACTCCTTTCATCTTGCTCCGAGTGAAAACTTGATCTTCGGATCGGACGGTGGCGGTGTGCCATGGTCGTGCCTTTCTTGAAGGTATCGTCTTGGAGTCCTCTCGGTCCGGAGTTGTCCTTCGCACATATCCCCAAACGATCGTTCATTGGTGTTGGTCTCCGTCAGCGCTAAGCTGGTCTAATTTGTGCTTGGTAGTCGTTAGGGTTGTGTGTCGATGCCTGACATCTTTGTATCTTGCCTTGGGTGTGTGCCTGTGGCGTGCGTTTGTATTGGGTGTTTGGATGTAAGTGATGGTTGCTTTATAATATAAAGCGGCCGGGGGCCCTTTTTGTCATATTATAGTGCTATTATTTCAAATTCCAGAGTATTCAATTGCAGCAATTAAACTGACTAAAATGTCTTATAATCCTCAGAACATACATTTCAAGTTCAGTTTTAATAGTTTCTTATTAAAAAACTACATAAAACTATATTCTACATTTATGTTGAGCATGCAATAACAAGACTTTTGGTTCTAGCCATTGTCAAAAATGCTTTGTTATTAAATTTTTTATTCTAGGCATTGTACTCCATAATAAAATCTATATGTTCATAGCAGAGCAATGCTCATGGAAAACCTCTACAAAATATTAAACAACGAGAATCTTCCTTAAGTAAACATGATCTGGAAAAAAATATTATTCATCTAAGCTCCCAGGAGAAAGAATGGTGGATTCAAGCTGGTGGAAAGCACATATTTAAGAGCAACACCTCTTGTAGGGCTGGCATTGGTGGCGAAATTAAGCTCTAGCATGATTCTTAAATGGACAAACCTTTGCTACAGAAATTCCCTGAGTTGCATTCTTTTGCTTTGAATGACAATCAGTGTTTGACACAACTGGTCAATTTTGTGGACATCTTTGAGTTTTTTCATACCCCACTCTCAACTCAAGCTTTTGCCCAACTTAATGAACTTCAACTCTTACTTGATCAGCATACCAAAAGTCAGTCTCAAGATAAATGGATTTCTAAGGGTAATAGAAACAATTACTCCTCTATCTCAATGTATGCATATTTCATGGCTGGAGTAGAAGCACACCTTCTTTTCAAATTTATATGGAAGTGTGCTACCAGAATAAGAAACAAAATCTTTATTGTTGGCTGCTGCTCCATGACAGAGTCAACACAAGAAATCCACTAAAGAGGAAAGCTATGCACTTAGAATGCCATGAATGTGTTTTCTACAATAAGAAAGTTGAAGAGACTTCTTTGCATCATTTTTGGGATTGCTCCTTTACACAAGATTGCAAGCCACTATCATCCCCTCTAGGCAAAGAGGAATTCCAATTTATGATAACATTCTGCTGGCTCATCAAATTTTACCAAGAGCTATTGCGGGACATCACCATTCTGGGTTGTTGTTGCAAGTTTTTACGTGGTTGCTATGCTGCAAGAACCGTTCTTACCTACGGCAAAAACCACATTGGTGATTTATCAAGTTTGTTGTTTTAACCTTTTTCAAGGACCGGCCGCTACCAAATTCGATTCAACTAAAGTAGGAGAAATAGACACCCGGCAGCCACCTTTATGCAAAACAAGTTGCATGTCTGTCGGTGGAACCGGTCTCATTTACGTGGACATGTAAGGTTGGTCCGGCCCGCTTCATCCCACAATACCGCCGAATCAAAATAAGACATTGGTGGTAAGCAGTATGACTATCACGGCCCACAACTCTTTTTGTTCTACTCGTGCATATCATCTACGCATAGACCTGGCTTGGACACCACTGTCGGGAAACATTGCATGGAAAACAAAACTTTTCTACGCACACGCAAGATCTATCCATGGAGATGCATAGCAACGAGAGGGGAGAGTGTGTCTATGTACCCTCGTAGACCGTATAGCAGAAGCGTTTATCAATGCGGTTGATGTAGTCTTACACCTTCATGATCCGCCCGATCAAGTACCAAACGTACCACACCTTCGCGTTCAGCACACGTTCAGCTCGATGACGTCCTCGCCTTCTTGATCCAGCAAGACAGGCGAAGTAGTAGATGAGTTTTGGAGCATGACAACATGGTGATGGTGGTGATGCATCTATCTCCGCAGGGCTTCGCCAAGCACTACGAAAATATGACCAAGGACAAACTAGAGGGAGAGGGGCACCGCACACGGCTAGGGAATCGTGGTGTGTGTTGCCCCTCTCCCTCCTCTCATATATATAGGTGGAGGGGGAGGAGAGGCAGCCCCTAGGGCGCCCCAAGTGGCCGGTGGCTGCCCTAGGGTGCCCGCCCTGGCTGAACTCCCCCTTCCATATATGTGTAGGGGGAAAGGTAAGGGGCATTGGCTGCCTTTGGGGCGCCTCCCCTTCCTTTCCTCCCTCCTTGGGTGCGTGGTCAAGGGCGGAGGGGCGCACTAGCCCCCTTGTGGGCTGGTGTTCTTCCCCCTTTGGCCCATAAGGCCCGCTACTTACTGGTGGCCTCCCTGAACCCCTTTCGGCACTCCGATGCATACCCGATAAATTTTGAAACCTTTCTGGCGTCCAAATAGCATCGTCCTATATATTAATATTTACCTCTGGACCATTCCGGAGCTCCTCGCCATGTCTGTGATATCATCCAGGATTCCGAACAATATTTGGTCACCAATCTATAATACCTAAATAGTTCATCCCCACTAGTTTATTTCTCTTGACATGCAACCTATCCACATCACTAATCAACATGCAGCCATTCACCTCACTCCACCTCAGCAGTCTAGCCAAATCATCAATTCCAAATCCCTGTCTTATTCTTCTGATTTAATTTCCATTCCCTCCACTACCTCACGTGGGATGTAGCATGCAACGTGACCATCCAGTAATACATATATATATCAGGGAGTAGAATATTTGAAAGGGCTGTTAATTATTGTCTAACCTAGGGTGTATGCCGTTCTTCTGTAAAAAGGTGATCGTGCACCTGCTCTGTCTGGTATTTGTTATGTAAGTTGTAGCCCATGATGCAGACTGCTGATCTAAAACAAATCACAGGAATCGCAGTAGGTCGGTCACCATCATTTTCTCCTTTGTGAGTCTCTCATCTCCGCGGCTGTCTCTTTGACCTCCACGACGGAAGCTCTTCCAATCGTGAATGCAGCCACAAAAGAAATCAAATCGCATAATTCATCCCCTCATTATGTCACCCTCCACTACGCTGCAATTTTTGAGCTTCCATTAATTCATGCTCTATCTCTCTCCCCACGATTCGCCTCTGGACGTTTCACCTCTCTACACACCATTAGATGGCCTCTTTAATAGCGAAGACGACCTTCTTCCCTCTCCTATCTGCAAGGCTGGACGATTAGGCCTACAACATGAGTACGTCTGTGCAGCAATCTTGCCATGACATGGAGCTCCATGTGCGCCTATCGGAATGAGCTCTGCTTCTGCCCCACTCTACCGTTGCGACTGCGTATTCTTTTCTTCTTGCACAACATCCCAACGCGCTCTAACATCACCTTAGCAAGCGAAGCGCTGGCCATGGAGGTGTATGAGCAGGCGCTCCTCCATGACGATTATGGTGAGGTGTTCCATTCACCTAAGCCACCCAGGGACGGAACACCCGGCACTACATTGTTCGTGATCGTCATCTGGCCGGAACACGACAGAGGCGAAAAGATGTACTTGTCATTGCCAACCAAAAAGTCATGGTACCTACTACAACTTCCTATCTTTCCTTCTCCCGCATGCTAGGGACCACTTTGTCTGTAAATAAGACAATTACATTTTGTAGTGGAGGATCAGAAGGTGATGTTGGGAGTCATTCAGCCCTCAACAGGAGCCTTACACTTACATGGCTGAAGTTGGAGTCGGAGTACTTTCTGAATTATACTTACAAGGAGGAAGTTGGAATAGGTATCTTGAAGGTGAAGTCTAATGTTCTGGATTATACTTTCCTTTTATGCCCATTGTATCATCAATGGCATCTTACTCATTTCATGTCTTATCATTCTTACTGAATGCAATGTTCAATCCTTAACTAATTATAATAGTAGTTTATGATTCATTTTCCTCCCGGTTTTTGATTGGTCATACAACATTGAGAGGTGAGGTCAAAGAGAAGATACATGTATTTGCGTCATAGTTAAGATGACAAAATGTAACCTGAGATTGTACTACGAAAGAAGAAAAGCAAAGCAAGTGTAGGCAACATCAAAGGAGCAAACTAACACACTGTTCAAGTAATCAGTTGACCAGATGCATTATGTGTGTTTCTCATGTATCAAACAATCATGATTATATATAAATTTCCATTATTTTTCTTAGAATTATTTTTGCTTCAATTCACGCGCGGGGTATCATCTAGTTCACAGAACTCATATAATACTATATCGTCAACGAACGTTAAGCGTGCAGACCCTACGGATTTGAGAACTATGTAGACATGACCAAGACACATCTTTGGTCAATAACCCATAGCGGAACCTAGATGCCCATATTGGTTCCTACATATTCTACAAAGATCTTTAGCGGTGGAACCTATTGACAACATACGTAAATCCTTATCTCCATACCTAGTTCAATCTCGTTACCGGCGAGTCTCTTTACTCGTTCCATAATACATCACCTTGTAACTAACTCCTTAGTCATTTGCTTAGAATCTTATGATGTGTATTATGGAGAGGGCCTAGAGATACCTCTCCGATACTCGAAGTGACTCCTAATCTCGATCTATGCCAACTCAACAAACACCTTCAAAGATACTCGTAGAGCATCTTTATGATCACCCAGTTACGTTGTGACGTTTGATAGCACACAAGGTATTCCTTCGGTATCTGGGAGTTGCATAATCTCATTGTCGAAGGAATATGTATTTGACACGAAGAAAGTAGTAGCAATAAACTGAACGATCAATATGCTAAGCTAACAGATGGGTCTTTTCCATAACATCATTCTCCTAATGATGTTATCCCGTTATCAAATGATAACTCATGTCTATGGTTAGGAAACCTTAACCATCTTTGATCAACGAGCTAGTCTAGTAGAGGCTCACTAGGGACACAATATTTGTTTATGTATTCACACATCTATTTACGTTTCCAATCAATACAATTCTAGCATGAATAACAAACATTTATCATGAATAAGGAAATATAAAATAACAACTTTATTATTGCCTCTAGGGCATATTTCCGTCAGTCTCCCACTTGCACTAGATTCAATAATCTAGTTCACATTGCCATGTGATTAACACCCGTAGTTCACATCGCTATGTGACTAACACCCAAAGAGTTTACTAGAGTCAATAATCTAGTTCACATCGCCATGTGATTAATACCCAAAGAGTACTAAGGTGTGATCATGTCTTGCTTGTGAGAGAGGTTTAGTCAACGGGTCTGCCACATTCAGATTCGTATGTATTTTGCAATTTTCTATGTCTACAATGCTCTGCACGGAGCTACTCTAGCTAATTGCTCCCATTTTAAATATGTATCTAGATTGAGACTCAGAGTCATCTGGATCAGTGTTAAAGATTGCATCGACGTAAACCTTTATGATGAACTCTTTATCACCTCCCTAACTGAGAAACATTTCCTTAGTCCCCTTTAGGTACCTAAGGATAATTTTGATCGTTGTCCAGTAATCCACTCCTGGATCACTGTTGTACCCCCTTCCCAAACTCATGGCAAGGCACACAAACTGGTATGGTACACAACATGGTATACTTTATAGAACCGAGGCATAGGGAATGACTTTCACTCTCTCTCTCTCTATTTTCTGTCGTGGTCGGGCTTTTGAGTCTTTCTTTGACTGATCTATTTTGAACTTCTTCAAAACTTTGCCAAGGTACGTACTTCATGAAAGTTCTATTAAGCGTCTCAATCTATCCCTATAGGTCTTGATGCCTAATTTGTAAGCAGCTTCACCAAGGTCTTTCATTGAAAAAATCTTATTCAAGTATCCTTTTATGCCATCCAAAAATTCTATATCATTTCCAATCAACAATATGCCATCCACATATAAAATCAGAAATGCTACAGAGCTCCCACCTCACTTTCTTGTAAATACAGGCTTCACCATAAGTCTGTATAAAACCATATGCTTTGATCACCTCATCAAAGCATATATTCCAACTCTAAGATGCTTGCACTAGTCCATAGATGGATCGATGGAGCTTGCACACTTTGTTAGCACCTTTAGGATCGACAAAACCTTCTGGTTGCATCATATACAACTCTTCTTTAAGAAATCCATTAAGGAATGCAGTTTTGACGTCCATTTTCCATATTTCATAATCATAAAATGTGGCAATTGCTAACATAATTCGGACAGACTTAAGCATCGCTACGGGTGACAAAGTCTCATCGTAGTCAACTCCTTGAACTTGTCGAAAACCTTTTGCGACAAGTCAAGCTTTGTAGACAATAACATTACCATCAGCATTAGTCACCATCAACGGCAGTCTTCTTACTGAAGGTCCATTTATCCTCTGTGGCTTGCCGATCATTGGGCAAGTCCACACTTTGTTCTCATACATGGATCCTATCTCAGATTTCATGGCCTCAAGCCATCTGTCGGAATCTGGGCTCATCATAGCTTCTTCATAGTTCGTAGATTCGCCTTGGTCTAATAACATGACTTCCAAGACAGGACTACCGTACCAATCTGGTGCGGATCGTGCTCTGGTCGACCTACGAAGTTCAGTAGTAACTTGATCTGAAGTTTCATGATCATCATCATTAGATTCCTCTCTAGTTGGTGTAGGCATCACGGGAACAGTTTTCTCTGTTGTACTACCTTACAATTAGAGAGAAGGTACAACTACCTCATCAAGTTCTACTTTCCTCCCACTCACTTCTTTCGAGAGAAGCTCCTTCTCTAGAAAGGATCCATTCTTAGCAACAAAAAATCTTGCCTTTGGATCTGTGGTAGAAAGTGTACCCAATTGTTTCCTTAGGGTATCCTATGAAGATACACTTTTCCGATTTGGGTTCGAGCTTATCAGGCTGAAGCCTTTTGACATAAGCATCGCATCCCCAAACTTTAAGAAACAACAGCTAAGGTTTGTTGCCAAACCATAGTTCATACGATGTCGTCTCAATGGATTTAGACGGTGCCCTATTTAATGTGAATGCGACTGTCTCTAGTGCATAACCCCAAAATGATAGTGGTAAATCGGTAGGAGACATCATAGAACGCACCATATCTAATAAAGTACGGTTACGACGTTCGGACACGCCATTACACTATGGTGTTCCAGGTGGCGTGAGTTGTAAAATAATTCCACACTCGTAACTCAAATATTCGCCTCCATGATAAGATCGCGGAAACTTTATTTTCTTGTTATGATGATTCTCCACTTCACTCTGAAATTCTTTGAACTTTTCAAATGTTTCAGACTTATGTTTCATCAAGTAGATATATCCATACCTACAAAAATCATCTCTGAAGGTCAGAAAATAATGATACCTACCACGTGCCTCAACACTTACCGGACCGCATACATCGGTATGTATTATTTCCAATAAGTTATTTCCTCGCTCCATTGTTCCGGAGAACGGAGTTTTAGTCATCTTGCCCATGAGGCATGGTTCACAAGTATCAAATGATTCATAATCAAGTGATTCCAAAAGTCAATATGCATGGAGTTTCTTCATGCACTTTACACCATTATGACCTAAATGGCAGTGCCACAAGTATGTTGTACTATCATTATCAACTTTGCATCTTTTGGCATCAATATTATGAATTTGTGTATCACTATGATCGACATTCAATAAACCATTCACATTGGGTGTATGACCATAGAAGGTTTTATTCATGTAAACAGAACAACAATTATTCTCTGACTTAAACGAATAAACATATTGCAATAAACATGATCTAATCATATTCATGCTCAACACAAACACCAAATAACATATATTTAGGTTCAACACTAATCCCGAAGGTAGAGGAAGTGTGCAATGGTGATCATATCAACCTTGGAATCACTTCCAACACACATCGTCACCTCTCCCTTAACTAATCTTTGTTTATTCTGCAACTTCTGTTTCGAGTTACCAATCTTAGCAACTGAACCAGTATCAAATACCCAGGGGTTACTACAAACACTAGTAAGGTACACTGTCGGATTTAGGGTTCTGCAAACCCTTGAGAGGTTCAAACTCTGGGGTGCGTGCGGAGATCTCAACCTCCCCAGTCTTCCTACCCGCCAATCTCACAGCCCAGTGCGTCAAGCTCGAAGGAAAGGAGACACAACAGTTTGCCCAGGTTTGGGCCACCTTGAGGTGTAAAACCCTACTCCTGCTTTGTGGTGGATTTGCCTCGAGGGGCTGAGGATTAACTAGTACAGTGGAGAACAACCTCAGGAGGTGTGTTCTTGAGCTCAAGTGTGCTGGTGAGGGTGGACTGGATGTGGTCGACTTGATCGGTCGTCCCTCTTGTGATGTAGGGTAGAACCCTAGACGCCTGATATTTCACGTTTGGAGGGAATCCTACCAAGAACACGAAGAACAGGAGAGGGGAACACGAGGGAAAACACAAGAGAATCACTCAAACCAACGAGATCCGGTCACACATATGCTAGATACTCGAAACACAAAGAGATAAACGGTTGGAATCCAACAAAGGACGATACAAGTGGCGGTAGTTATTCTTTGTGAGGAGGTCTTAAGGGTCATCCCATGAATGGGGTCTTGAATCCAAGATGGATCTTCTCCGAAGAGGCCGCGGTCTCTCACGAGGAGTAGATCCGTATGGATGAGCAAGGCTCTATCTCAAATGAGCTAAACCTATGCTAACCCTAGAAAGAGGGCGGAGGAGGAGTATATATAGTCTAGGTGGGCGAAGGGGTACATGGGCCTCGGCTCTTCACTATGCGCAGACAGGCGGAGCCGGATATCCGGGCTTGCGGGCCTGATGTCCGGGCCTTCATGAGGAGCCGGATGTCCGGGCTTGTTGGCCGGATATCCGGGCTGGCGGAGCTGGTCTCGGTGCTCTCTGGATAGCCTGTGCTGGATTTCCAGGCAGGTGCCGGATGTCCGGCCGCTGTAGAGTCGCCAGGTGTTTGTCTCTCTCTGGTCTTCTTATGATTGATGGTGTCGGATGTCCGAGCTCCTGCCGGATGTCCGGCCACTGTAGCTCCGCGACGACTCCACTTGAGGCAGTCCTTGCTCCACTTCCGTGTGGACTTGGCGTATGCCTCGAGCATCTCCATGGTCGTCTCCTCGGTTCCTAAGCACACGTAGTGTCTTTGCGTTAGGTAGTAACCATGTCTCGCCCGAATGGAAAGGGGAAGCATCTAGGAGCGGGTTCACCTTGTGTCCAATGGCGTAAGGTCGAGGTCTCATCGTGTGTCCACTTGGGGCTAGGGGAGTAGTCGTTGTGTACACGGGGGTGAACGTGGGATGCTTCGCATCATCTTGCCTATGGTGGCTAGGTCCTATTTATAGTGGCCTTGGCCCTCTTCCCAAATGAAGGTTGGAAGGGATCCCACAACGGCCAAATTTCAAGGGAGACAACTAGTACATCTTATCCTGACTAAAGTGGTCTTCGCCTACAAAAGCCTCTGGTTGTGACGCCGCGGTGGGCTTGGTGATGACCTCCGTCCTGCCGCCCTGGCGATCCTGGTCTTGTTGCACGGGAATGTATACCTTTGGTTGCTTCCTCGGGACTCTGCGTCTGCTGCTTGCCTCCTTTGCACTAAAGAGGAAACTGGTACACTGCGCCCGCTGGCGCCGGCCTGGCCTCGATCGTCATGGCTCACTTCACCCGAACCTCACGTGGTGAGCCTTTGCATAGAAACTCTGCTCCTTGGGAGCTAGCCTAAGGAGGCTGATCCCTTTGGAGGTCTTGGTGTCATCCACCTCGCGAGGCTTGGCCCCTCGCGAAGGTCTTGAGTTGTCGATGTCGAAGTTGGTCCATACTGGGCCGCCGATGGAACCATGCTGCGGGCTGCAGGCAGGCAAGTCTGGGTACCCCTGTATCCAGAATGCCGATAGTAGCCCCCGGGCCCAAGGTGCGCTCGGACTTGGCTTCTAGGCGAAGCCAAAGGGCAAGTGCGGAGCACCGCGGGCCCTAACCACCTATGGCAACGCGTTGCGATTGATGGGATGAGGGCATCTCCACTTCCCCATGCTACCTTGGCAACTGTCCGACTTGATTAGTCGTTGCTGCATGTAGAGAAAACCATCATTGCGTGGGATCATGGAGGCCGGCGGTTGGCCTCCCTCTGACTATAAATGAGGTTGGAGGGGCAGAGCCCCCATCGCTCGTCTCCATCTTCTTGCCGCATGTTCCTTCTTCTTGTCTACCTTGCTGTAGTTGCAGATCCCATGGTACTGCCGAAGAGGTTCACTGCCGCCAAGAAGGGGAAGGCCCCCAAGGAAGGGCCAGTTTCGCCGCCACCCAAGAGGGGTCATGGCCGTACCCTCAAGCACATTGCGACCCCGGTGGTGGCTTCCAGGGGGCGTAGGCGCACTTCTCTGGGAGCTGGAGTCTCTCTTGGCGGCCGTGACAGCGCTTCTTCTCGTGGCGGGGGCCACCAGCAATGAGGCAGCCCCTCCAATGAGGGGAGGCGCGCCATGGTCACCCGGCCTCCTCGACCGTGCTTCCCCTCAGTGGATGTGCTCCCGAAGTTTTTCGTGTGGTCGGAGAAGCCCGCCGGCACCTTGCTCCGGATTCCATGCTTCTTCACCAGCGAGCTGCCGGCCACGAGGCTCGATGGCCCTGGTTGCAGGCTGACGGCTGCTGTAGTAGGGCCTCGTGGGTCGAGATCAAGGTCACCATGGAGGCAGTATGGTCTTGACCCGTGGCTGGTAGGTGTTTGCCCGCACACATGGGCTCGACGAGGGCGTCTCGCGAGGATTAAGGGAGCCCAAGCGCTGGGGCAATGGGGTTTCGGCGAAGTGTGCTTGCGTGGAGGTGAACCCAACATGCACACCTACCTAGCCCCCACGTGCGGGACGCGCGAGGAGGAGCAATGGGCAACTGCCACTCTTCCTGGGCCAAGACTAAGAATGAACGAAACAAGAGGAGGAATAGCCCAACTCGGCAAGCAAAACGCGAAAACTCCAAATACCATTAAAAATGTTAAACAACTACAGAAAGCAAGCAAATGAACAGCCGCGTCCGGCATCTAGTCTAGTCTTCTCACCAGCGCAGAGCTAAGTGTTGCCAGTACGACGTGGGAGGGAGCCCCCGTGAGGCCCATGGGCGACACTCAGGAGACTCCAGGGCGTGTACAGCCCCACTCCTTATTACGTGAGAGTGTCATGAGCGAGACCTTCATAGGCATGAGCCTTGCTTCATGGATAGAACTTCCGGAGGTGCTAGATGTTCCAGGTGTTCTGGAGGGGATCCTGTCCTGTGTCTCCAGGCGCGCAACGCCAGGCTTGGAGACACGGGTAATACTAAACGGGCCCTCCCATATGGGTGAGAGCTTGTGTAGCCCTTCCCTAGAGAGCACCTGCCTCAGGACAAGATCACCCACCTCGAGCGTCCTGGGGCGGATGTTGTGGCAGTGGTACCGCTGCAGTGGCTGCTAGTACCTTGTCGCTCGGAGCGAGGCTTGACGGCGGCATTCCTCCCCCAGCATGAGATCCATCCCCCGCATGGCATCCTGGCGTGTCTCATGAAATGCCATGAACCGCGTGCAGTGATGCTTGACCTCGTGTGGGAGAACCGCTTCAGCTCCATAGACGAGGAAGAACGGGGTCTCGCCCGTCAGCTTGGTGGCGGTGGTGCGGATGGACCACAGCACGGACTGGAGCTCATCGAGCCAGCCCCTGCCATAGGCCTCGAGCTTCTTCCTGAAGGTCCTTTCCTTGAGGCCTCTCAAGACCTGTGCATTGGCATGCTCGGCCTGGTCGTTTCTCCTGGGATGTGCCACCAAAGCGTAGCATATCTACGTTCCAAGGTTAGCACAGTATGTTTTGAAAAGGTAGCTGGTGAACTACGAACCATTGTTAGTGATGAT
Organism: Triticum dicoccoides; assembly: GCF_002162155.2. Taxonomy (NCBI): domain Eukaryota; kingdom Viridiplantae; phylum Streptophyta; class Magnoliopsida; order Poales; family Poaceae; genus Triticum; species Triticum dicoccoides. The sequence goes on from NC_041381.1 coordinate 184,196,855, forward strand.
GCGATTAGGAACCCCAAACCGGCTCACGAGGCCCTTGATGAACTTGACGGTCGAGCCGGCGGGGATGGTGCGGCCAGCTTCTACCTCCGCCCACTTGGTGAACTTGTCGATGGCGACGTAGAGGTAGCAGTAGCCCCCAGGTGCTTGAGGGAATGGTCCCAAGATATCCAGCCCCTAGACCATGAACGGCCATGTGAGTGGGATGGTCTGGAGGCCCTAAGCAGGTTGATGGATCTACTTGGCATGGAATTGGCAGGCTTCCTAGGATTTCACTAGCTCGGTGGCGTTGTTGAGTGCCGTGGGCCAATAGAACCCGTTGCAGAATGCCTTGCCCACGAGGGTGCGTGATGAAGAGTGATGTTTGCAGTCTCCGCCATGTATGTCCGCCAGAAGCTCGAGCCCCTGCTCCCTAGAGATGCACCGCAAAGAAACATTGTTGGGCCGCTTACGGTACAGCTCACCATCCTGGATGCCGTATGTGGTGGCATGGCGAGCCACGCGCTCGACGTCTTCCTCCTTCTCTGGCAGGGTCCCCTGAAAAAAGTACACCTTGAACTCCTCGCTCCAGCACCCCTCCTGAGGCTCGAGCGCGAGGAGCAGACGGGCCCCCGAGGTTGGGTCGTAGGGAGGGGCGCCTGTCGCAGGGGCTCGGGGAAGGTCCTCCTGAGGTGGTGTCGGTTCCGTAGCAGGGGGGCTGCTGACGGCTTGAAGAGTCGTTCCTCAAAAACGCCTGGCTCCTGAGGCAGCCGTCGGGACGCCCTTTTGGCAATGTCGTCCGCTTCCTTGTTTGTGCCTTGTGGCACATGCTACAATTCCATGCCCAAGAATTGTTTTTCCATTTTTCATACCTCTTCCAGGTATGCTTCCATGTGCTCGTCCTTCGGGGTGTACTCTTTGTTGGAGAAGTTGACGAGGAGCTGGGAGTCACCCTTGATGGTGAGGCGCTTCATCCACAGCGCCGCTGCAGCTCTGAGGCCGACAATTAGGCCCTCATACTCTGCGATGTTGTTGGAGACCTTTTCGCCCTGCTGGAAGCAGAGTTGTACAGCATAGTAGAGCTTGTCCTTGGTGCGTGAAATGAGCACTGCTCCAGCCCCTGCGCCTTGACGCGCGAATGCACCGTCGAAGTACATGATCCACCCGTCCGGCGCCTCGTCTCCGGGCAAGAGGGAATAGTCCTCGCATACTTCACGGTCAGGGACGTCGGTCCATTCTGCCATGAAATCTGTGAGGGTCGCACCCTTAATGATCCTGGTGGTGCTGAACTCCAGGTGGAACGCCTGTAGCTTGATGTTCCACTCTACGACCCTTCCAGCAACGTTAGGGCTCTGGAGTACCCTATCCAGTGGGTAGGCTGAGACGACCTTGATGGGGTGGCCTTGGAAGTAGTTGCGCAGCTTCCGGGAGGCAACGAGGAGCGCGAGCAAGATCTTTTGCGGCATAGGATAGCGCGCCCGTGCCTCCTGCAGCACAGTGCTGACGAAGTAGACCGGATGCTCGACGAGGGAGGAGGAGTTGGCGAGGTCTTGTATCTCTCGAGAGTGCTGGTCTTCAGGGGTCTTGCTGTTTTCACATCGGCCATGGCCTCATGAGCCCCATTCTCAGGAGCCCTGGTGGCTGGGAGATCGGCTGGGGCCTCAGGAGCGACATTGACCGGTGGCGCAGCTGAGGCCTCAAGAGCACCATCCTAGGGCCGCATCATCTCGCGTGGCGATGAGGTTCCCAGCCATGGGCCCTCGGTCGGGCGCTCTTCCCTTAGCGCCACCAGAACCGCGCTGGCGGAGTGAGGCGTGGCGGCCAGGTAGAGTGCTACCTCTTGAGCACTGCGTTGGTTTTCCCTTGAAGAGAAAAGGGTGATGCAGCAAAGTAGCATAAGTATTTCCCTCAGTTTTTGAGAACCAAGGTATCAATCCAGTAGGAGGCTCCTCAAAAGTGCCTTGTACCTACACAAACAAACAAGAACCTTGCAACCAACACAATAAAGGGGTTGTCAATCCCTTCACGGTAACTTGCAAAAGTGAGATTTGATAGAGATAATAAGATAAGATCAATATTTTTTTGTATTTTTATGATATAGATTGGAAAGTAAAAGATGCAAATAAAAGTAGATGGAAAACTTATATGATAAAAGATAGACCCGGGGGCCATAGGTTTCACTAGTGGCTTCTCTCAAGATAGCATAAGTATTACAGTCGGTGAACATATTACTGTCGAGCAATGGATAGAAAAGTGCATAGTTATGAGAGTATCTAGGCATGATCATGTATATAGGCATCACGTCCACAACAAGTAGATCAATACGGTAATGCATCTACTACTATTACTCCACACATCGACCGACTCCTGCCTGCATCTAGAGTATTAAGTTCATGAAGAACAGAGTAACGCATTAAGCAAGATGACATGATGTAGAGGGATAAACTCAAGCAATATGATATAAACCCCATCTTTTTATCCTTGATGGAAACAATACAATACGTGCCTTGCTACCTCTGCTGTCACTGGGAAAGGACACCACAAGATTGAACCCAAAGCTAAGCACTTCTCCCATTGCAAGAAAGATCAACCTAGTAGGCCAAACCAAACTGATAATTCGAAGAGACTTGCAAACATAACCAATCATACATAAAAGAATTCAGAGGAGATTCAAATATTTCTCCTAGATAAACTTGATCATAAACCCACAATTCATCGGATCTCGACAAACACACCGCAAAAAGAGTTACATTGAATAGATCTCCAAGAAGATCGAGGAGAACTTTGTATTGAGATCCAAAGAGAGAGAAGAAGCCATCTAGCTAATAACTATGGACCCAAAGGTCTATGGTAAACTACTCACAACTCATCGGAGAGGCCTTAGAGATGATGTAGAGGCCCTCCATGGTCGATTCCCCCTCCGACGGAGCGCCGACGAAGGCTCCAAGATGGGATCTCATGGATACAGAAGGTTGCGGCGGTGGAAATAGATTTTTGTGGTGCCCCTGGATGTTTTTGGGGTACGTGGATATATATAGGCAGAGGAGGTAGGTCAGGGGATCCACGAGGGGCCCACGAGGGTGGGGGCATGCCTACCCCCTAGGGCGCGCCCTTCTGCCTCGTGGCCGCCTCGGCTGCTTCTTGACGTCCACTCCAAGTCTCCTGGATTGCGTTTGTTCCAAAAAGATCCCTCCCGAAGGTTTCATTCCGTTTGGACTCCGGTTGATATTCCTTTTCTTCGAAACACTGAAATAGGCAAAAAAACAGCAATTCGGGCTGGGCCTCCAGTTAGTAGGTTAGTCCCAAAAATGATATAAAAGTGTAATGTAAATCCCATAAACATCCAAAACGGGTAATATAATAGCATGGAACAATCAAAAATTATAGAAACGTTGGAGACGTATCAAGCATCCCCAAGCTTAATTCCCACTCATCCTCAAGTAGGTAAATGATAAAACAGAATTTTTGATGTGGAATGCTACCTAGCATAATTCTCAATGTAATTTTATTTATTGTGGCATGATTGTTTAGATCCAAATGATTCAAGATAAAAGTCCATAAAAAATAAAAATAGTAATACTTCAAGCATACTAACAAGTTATCATGTCTTATCAAAATAGCATAGCCAAAGAAAGCTCATCCATACAAAACAATATAGTTAGGCCATGCTTCATTTTCATCACACAAAATACTCCCATCATGCACAACCCCGGTTTCAGCCAAGCAATTGGTTCATACTTTTTAACGCGCTTCACCTTTTTCAACTCTTACGTAATACATGAGCGCAAGCCATGGACATAGCACTATATGTGGAATAGGGTGGTGGTTGTGAAGACGAAAAAGGGAGAAGATAGTCTCACATCAAGTAGGCATATGAACGGTCTATGGAGATACCATTAATAGATATCAATGTGAGTGAGTAGGGATTGCCATGCAACAGATGCACTAGAGCTATAAATATATGAAAGCCCAACAAAAGAAACTAAGTGGGTGTGCATCCAACTTGCTTGCTCACGAAGACCTAGGGCATTTTGAGGAAGCCCATGATTGGAATATACAAGCCAAGTTCTATAATGAAAAATTCCCCCTTGTATATGAAAGTGACAACATAGGAGACTCTCTATCATGAAGATCATGGTACTATTTGAAGCACAAGTGTGGAAAAAAGATAGTAACATTGTCCCTTCTCTCTTTTCTCTCATTTTTTATTATTTTTATTTTTTTTATTTGGTGGGCTTCTTTGGCCTCTTTTATTTTTTATAAAGTCCGAAGTCTCATCCCGACTTGTGGGGGACTCATAGTCTTCATCATCCTTTCCTCACTTGGGACAGTGCTCTAATAATGAAGATCATCACACTTCTATTGATTTACAACACAAGAATTAAAACTCATACTTAGAACAAAATATGACTCTACATGAATGCCTCTAGTGGTGTACCGGGATATGCAATGAATCAAGAGTGACATGTATGAAAAGTTATGGAGGTGGCCTTGCCACAAATACGATGTCAACTACATGATCATGCAAAGAGCAATATGACAATAATGGGGCGTGTCATTATAAACGGAACGGTGGAAAGTTGCATGGCAATATCTTGTTATGGATATGGAAATGCCATAATAGGTAGGTATGGTGGTTGTTTTGAGGAAGGTAAATGGTGGGTGCATGATACCGGTGAAAGTTGTGCGGTATAATAGAGGCTAGCAATGGTGGAAGGGTGAGAGTGCGTATAATCCATGGACTCACATTAGTCATAAAGAACTCATATACTTATTGCAAAAGTCTACTTGCCCTTGAAGCAAAGTACTACTATGCATGCTCCTAGGGGAAGGGTTGGTAGGAGTTAACCATCGCGCGATCCCGACCTCCACACATAAGGAAGACAATTAAAAGAGCACCCCATGCAACAAATTTGTCACACAACTTTTACAATACGTGCATGCTATGGGACTTGCCAACATTAACACAAGTATCTCTCAATTTCATAATTACCCAACTAGCATGACTCTAACATTACCACCTTTATATCTCAAAACAATTATCAAGCATCAAATTGATCATAGTGTTTAATGCACTTTCTATGATAGTTTTTATCATACCCAACTTGGATGCTCGTCATTCTTTGACCAATTTTATAACCATAGCAAATACAATGCTGCTCTAAAAGACCCCCAAATAATTTAAGTGAAGCATGAGAGATCAACAATTTCTACAAAATAAAGCCACCGCCGTGCTCTAAAAAGATATAAGTGAAGCACTAGAGCAAAATTGTCTAATTCAAAAGATATAAGTGAAGCACATAGAGTATTCTAATAAATTCCAAATCATGTGTGTCTCTATCAAAAGTTGTGTACAGCAAGGATGAATGTGGTAAACAAAAAATAAAAGACTCATATCATACAAGACGCTCCAAGCAAAACACATATCATGTGGCGAATAAAAATATAGCTCCAAGTAAAGTTACTGATAGACGAAGACGAAAGACGGGATGCCTTCCGGGGCATCCCCAAGCTTAGGATTTTGGTTGTCCTTGATTTATCTTGGGGTTCCATGGGCATCCCCAAGCTTAGGCTCTTTCCACTCTTTATTCCATAGTCCATCAAATCTTTACCCAAAACTTGAAAACTTCACAACACAAAACTCAACAGGAAATCTCATGAGCTCCATTAGTGCAAGAAACAAAAACCACCACTTAAGGTACTGTCATGAACTCATTCTTTATTTATATTGGTGTTAAACCTACTGTATTCCAACTTCTCTATCGCTCATACCCCCCGATACTAGCCACAAATTCATCAAAATAAGCAAACAACATACGAAAAACAGAATCTGTCAAAAACAGAACAGTCTGTAGCAATCTGTAACTTTAGAATACTTCTGGAACTCTAAAAATCCTACCAAAATACGAAGTCCTCTGAAGTTTGTATATTGATCTACTTAAAAAATAATCAACCCAAAATCACGTTTCTGTGATTTATTAAAATTACTCTCGTGTGTGCAAAAGTTTCTGTTTTGCAGCAGAATCAAATTAACTATCACCGTACGTATCCTATAGGTTCTACTTGGCACAAGCACTAATTAAAACATAAAACCACATATAAACAGAATATAGATTAATTATTTATTGAATAACAGGAAGGAAAAATATTGGGTTGTCTCCCAACAAGCGCTTTTCTTTGAAGCCTTTTAGCTAGGCATTGATAATTTTAATGATCCTCACATGAAAGACAAGATTTGAAGCACAAAGAGAGCATCATGAAACGCATGACAAACACATCTAAGTATAACATACTTCCTATGCATAGGCATATTATAAGCAAACAAATTTGCAAGGCAAGCAAAAACTAGCATATGCAAGGAAGAAGAAAGAGACGATAGCAATCTCAACATGACGACAGGTAATTTAGTAAGATAAAAAATTCTACGACCATATTTTCCTCTCTCATAATAATTACATGTAGGATCATAGGCAAATTCAACAAAATAGCTATCACATAACATATTTTCAACATGATCCATATGCATGTGAAGTTGACACTCTTCCAAAATAGTGGGATTATCATTAACTAAAGTCATGACCTCTCCAAACCCACTTTTATCAAAAATACCATAAGATTGAACATTCTCCAAATATGTGGGATCTAAAGTTGACACTCTTTCAAACCCACTTTCAATATTATTGCAAACATTATTATCAATCTCATATTCATAATGGGGCTTAAATAAAATTTCAAGATCATAAGAAGAATCACCCCAATCATGATCATTGCAATAAGTAGACATAGCAAAACTAGCATCCCCAAGCTTATTTTTCATATTATTAGCACAATTGACATCAAGAGAATTTATAGTAAGATTATTGCAATCATGCTTTTCATCGAAAGAACTATCAAGTATGGGTGCAATAGCAACGATCTCATGTTTAACACAAGGAACTATAGCAAATTCATCTTCATAAATATTGGCATCATGGCCACAAGAATAGCAAGCATCATGTTCATCAAGGGATATTTCAATCAAATCATCGGAATCACCCTTATCAACAGATTCATGCATATCATTATTTTCTTCCAAAGCAACGATCATCCTCCCTATAAATTCTTTGACATAGACATTATGAGCATAGTTTTCATAGCAATATTTAAGTATGTCAAAATTTTCAGATTCGTAGAGTAATATCATACTTTTCAATCATAGAAGCAACTTCATAAGCAGCCTTAAAAGCAGCAAATTCTTCAATTTGTTTGATATCATAGTAACTATAAACACCCTTTGCATAAGAAGATAAGATTTCATTATCATTAACTCACATAGGTAGGGAAGGTGTTTTTTAGGGTTCTTAGAGCAACAAGTAAAATCATAAATTTCACAAAGATTCCAAGAATAGCATAGCAAACTATTTATTTGATACCATAAGAGCTTCCCCTTTTCAGACAAATGATGACGCACAAAATGAGCATGCTCATCTAAAGATTTCCCATCAACTAGGCTAGTTGGGGTTTCAGCACGAGCACATAAGGATCAAAGATGATCCAAGTAGAACACTTTAAGTGGATCCATATCAATAGATTTAGCAAGCAAAGATGCAAGCACATAGAAGGCATATGGAGACACAAGCAAACATAAGATCAAACGAAAGAAGGGCGAATAAAACAGAAAGGGTGAAGTGGGGGAGAGGAAAACGAGAGGCAAATGGCAAATAATGTAATGCGAGGGAGATGAGTTTGTGATGGGTACTTAGTATGTCTTGACTTGAGCTAAGACCTCCCTGGCAACGGTACCAAAAATCCTTCTTGCTACCTCTCGAGCACTGCGTTGGTTTTCCCTTGAAGAGGAAAGGGTGATGCAGCAAAGTAGCGTAAGTATTTCCCTCAGTTTTTGAGAACCAAGGTATCAATCCAGTAGGAGACTCCTCAAAAGTCCCTCGTACCTACACAAATAAACAAGAACCTCGCAACCAATGCGATAAAGGGGTTGTCAATCCCTTCACGGTAACTTGCAAAAGTGAGATCTGATAGGGATAATAAGATAAGATAAATATTTTGGCTGGGCCCTTAGGAGCGACATTGACCGATGGCGCAGCTGAGGCCTCAGGAGCACCATCCTTTGGCCGCAACATCTTGCGTGGCGATGAGGTTCCCCGCCATGGGCCCTCGGTCGGGCGCTCTTCCCTTAGAGCCACCAGAACCGTGCTGGCAGAGTGAGGCGTGGCGGCCAGGTAGAGTGCTGCCTCTTGAGCACTGCGTTGGTTTTCCCTTGAAGAGGAAAGGGTGATGCAGCAAAGTAGCATAAGTATTTCCCTTAGTTTTTTTAGAACCAAGGTATCAATCCAGTAGGAGGCTCCTCAAAAGTCCCTCGTACCTACACAAACAAACAAAAACCTCGCAACCAACGCGATAAAGGGGTTGTCAATCCCTTCACGGTAACTTGCGAAAGTGAGATCTGATAGAGATAATAAGATAAGATAAATATTTTTGGTATTTTATGATATAGATTGGAAAGTAAAAGATGCAAATAAAAGTAGATGGAAAACTTATATGATAAAAGATAAACCCGGGGGGCATAGGTTTCACTAGTGGCTTCTCTCAAGATAGCATAAGTATTACGGTCGGTGAACAAATTACTGTCGAGCAATTGATAGAAAAGTGCATAGTTATGAGAGTATCTAGGCATGATCATGTATATAGGCATCACGTCCACAACAAGTAGATCGAAATGGTAATGCATCTACTACTATTACTCCACACATCGACCGACTCCTACCTGCATCTAGAGTATTAAGTTCATGAAGAACAGAGTAACGCATTAAGCAAGATAATATGATGTAGAGGGATAAACTCAAGCAATATGATATAAACCCCATCTTTTTATCCTCGATGGGAACAATACAATATGTGCCTTGCTACCTCTGCTATCACTGGGAAAGGACACCACAAGATTGAACCCAAAGCTAAGCACTTCTCCCATTGCAAGAAAGATCAACCTAGTAGGCCAAACCAAACTGATAATTCGAAGAGACTTGCAAAGATAACCAATCATACATAAAAGAATTCAGAAGAGATTCAAATATTTCGCATAGATAAACTTGATCATAAACCCACAATACATTGGATCTCGACAAACACACCGCAAAAAGAGTTACATCGAATAGATCTCCAAGAAGATCGAGGAGAACTTTGTATTGAGATTCAAAGAGAGAGAAGAAGCAATCTAGCTAGTAACTATGGACCCGAAGGTCTGTGGCAAACTACTCACAACTCATCGGAGAGGCCATGGAGATGATGTAAAGGCCCTCCATGGTTGATTCCCCCTCCGGCGGAGCACCGGCGAAGGCTCCAATATGGGATCTCGTGGATACAGAAGGTTGCGGCGGTGGAAATAGTTTTCTGTGGTGCCCCTGGATGTTTTTGGGGTACGTGGATATATATATAGGCGAAGGAGGTAGGTCAGGGGAGCCACGAGGGGCCCACAAGGGTGGGGGGCACCCCTACCCCCCTAGGGCGCGCCCTCCTACCTCGTGGCCGCCTCGGTTGCTTCTTGACGTCCACTCCAAGTCTCCTAGATTGCGTTTGTTCCAAAAAGATTGCTCCCGAAGGTTTTTTTCATTCCATTTGGACTCCGTTTGATATTCCTTTTCTTCGAAACACTGAAATAGGCAAAAAAACAGCAATTCGGGTTGGGCTTCCGGTAAGTAGGTTAGTCCCAAAAATGATATAAAATTGTAAAGTAAAGCTCATAAACATCCAAAATGGGTAATATAATAGCATGGAACAATCAAAAATTATAGATACGTTGGAGACGTATCATAGAGCACCAAGGGCTCGAGGGGGCACGATGCAACCATCACCGGTGGGCTGGTGAGGTATCTCTTGAGATCTTGGAAAGTCATGTTAGCTTCAGGGGTCCACTTGAACGGCCCCTTCCGTTTCATCAGCTTGAAGAATGGGAGGGTGCGCTCTCCTAACATGGAAATGAAGCGCCCCAGCGAGGTCACACAGCCCGCCAGCTTCTGCATTTCCATGAGGGTTTGTGGCGGTCTCATGTCTCCTATAGCCTTGACTATCTCCGGGTTGGCTTTGATTCCTCTGTGTGACACCAGGAAACCCAGTAGCTTGCCAGAGGGGATGCCAAACACACACTTCTCGGGGTTGAGCCGCAGGTCCACCTTGCGCAGGCTGGGAAATGTTTCCTCCAGGTCCACGACCAGGGTCCTTGCCTCCCAAGATTTCACTACTATGTCATTGACGTAAGCCTCAGCGTTCCTCCCGAGCTTTTGGCCCAGAGTGATATGCATTAGCGGCTGGAAGGTGGATCCAGCATTAGGAAGCCTGAACGGCATGCAGGTATAGCAGTACACCCTGCATGGGGTCAGGAACGCTGTCTTCTCCACATCTTGCACAACCATCTTAATCTGGTGGTAGCCCGGGAAGGCATCCAAAAAGCACAACAGATCACACTCAGCGGTGGAGTCGACGATTTGATCGATGCGCGGGAGCGGAAAGGGGTCCTGTGGGCAAACCTTGTTGAGGTTGGTGAAGTCGACGCACATGCGCTCCTTCCCACCCTTCTTAGGGACAATAACTGGGTTCGCCAGCCACTCCGGGTACCGCACCTCCTGAATGACATTGGCATCCTGCAGCCTGCGGGTCTCTTGGACGATGAACGCATGCTTCTCTGTGGACTGCCGTCGTGCCTTCTGCTTCGCCAGGCGCACGTTTGGGCACACCCTCAAGTGATCCTCGATTATTCCCCTCGGGATTCCAACCAGGTCCTTGGGCTCCCAGGCGACCACTTCCTTGTTGGAGCGCAAGAAGCTGACGAATGCCCTTTCTTGGTCCGGAGGGAGGCTGGCACCTGTGGTGAAGGTAGCGCCTGATGCTCCATATTCATCAACTGGTACTTGCTTCGTTTCGGCTCGTTGGGAAAACAACTGCTTCTTCTTGGCCCGCACAGCCCCTGGAGCCTCTGGGGCTCCTTTATCACTCCACTGCGCGACCGCCATGGACTTTGTCGGATGTTGGGTTCTGGCAGACCCTTAAGGTTCGAACTCTGGGGTGCGCGCGAAGATCTTCCCCCTACCACTCCACGTCCGATCGCCTCGCAAGAATCCAAACTAAATGATGAACGACACGAGGGACACAAGGTTTATACTGGTTCGGGCCACCGTTGTGGTATAATAACCTACTCCAGTGTGTGGTATGGTGGATTGCCTCAGGGGCTGATGATGAATAGTACAAAGGACGAACAGCCTCACGAGAGGTGTTCTTGAGCTGGTGCGATGAACTGCTTGGATGAGTTCAATTGCCTATTGATCTAGTGAGAACTCGATATCCTCTTGTTGACACCAGATTTTGGCACGGTCAAGAACTTAATTAATATGGCCTCAAATGGAGAAGTGATCTACATAAAAAAGTTCCGTATTGTCGATATGAACATCTTTGAAGTTTGGGCCATCGCCATCCGATCTCATCTCGAAGGCCGAAGTTGTGTTCAAAATACTGAGATTTTGTATTCAGAACACTATTCAGCTCATTACTCCCTCAAGACCGCTTCGTATGGAAAAATGATCTACACGGATTGTCTTCATCTCGTCAAAAAGATCGATTTTGATACAAATATTGTTCCAATCCGAGTTTGTATGCAAAAGTTAGAGCCATCGGAATGCAGCTCTGTCGGGAGGCTGAAAGTGGCGCGCCCCACCAGACACCCCGTCTGATGGGTAGCGCGAGTAATATCCGGAATTGCGCGAGGTAGCGCGATTAATAGCCTGTTTTGCGCGAGCGATTTGACCCTCAAGATGACCTCTGATCAAAAAACGTTCAACATGAAAGTTGTTTGCCTTGTTGAAACGGTCAAGATTGCTTTTGGACTCGTTTTCATCCGAGATTGTTTACCACCACAAAAAAGACCCGCAAGGTGCAGCCAGTTTAAACCGAACTGTTTTGGAAAGTTCGGACAAAACTAATCCGAATTTAACTAGGGCTTTGGACGTGAATCCAAGCCTTTTCCTTGCACGGGAAGTACAGCCGCCTCTTATATACCTAAGGGGTTACGTCCGATTGAACAACAACACACAATCGATCAATTCATCTACCACTTTCTACCTTTTATCTTTTCTCCTTAACCCTAGTTCTTCTTCTTCCTCGTTTTTTGTTCGTTCTTCTTGTTGCAGGGCGGCGAACCTCAAGGCCCTAGGGGCGGTCAGGCCGACCTAGGGCAGCCCATAGCCGCCGCGCGCCCTGACGGGGTCCTTCCCGGGCGTGTGGGGTTTCGGGTCTTGAAAAGCACCCGCCGGATTGCCTGCGTACCGCGCTTCCGGACGGGTCTCCTTCGACATGAGCTGCGGTACATCACCCTCGATGTTGTAGGTACACGGTGACTTGTTCATGTGCGAACACACTTTTTGGCGACTCCGCTAGGGAACAAAGAGCAATCATCATCATCCATCATGGTCGATCTTCCCAAACCATCTGAAGTGGATGCCGATAACATCATCAAGCCCAATTTTGAGGAATTATCGGCAGAGCATTGCCAAGCTTTTGAGGATTACAAGAAGGCGCGTGAGGAGAAGGAGATGCGGGAGTTCCTTGCTAAGTTCAAAAAGGATCACCAAGGCAACATCACTTCAATTGAAGAAATCAAGTTTCCTCCTCTTCACAATGAGCAGGTAGAACTGGCTGTAAGCAAAATCTTATGTCCTGAACAGTCGGCTGAAATTTCTAAACATATTCCTTAGAATAATGATCTTATTTACCAAGCTATCATAGACAATAATATTGCTTAAAATAATACTCCTCAACCATATAATGGTAGTGGTAGTATGTCTGCTGGTGTGGAAAACTTTAGTTCAACTTTACCTATTTCATCGACGCTGCTCGTGCCATTGAATTCTTATCCTAGTCAGACAAACCAACTTGTTGCTCCACCCTTTAATCCTGCCATGAACGCACCAAGTTCAGTGAATCCAACTGCATTGCTAGGTTATGGTTCGGCAAGTCCAAGTGGATTGTTGCCGAACTATGGTACAACATACACACCACCATCTCTTTGACTAGCACTATACCAACTATTAGAAATCATATTCACCATGCGCCACAACCACACGCAACGTCACTCAATATGAGTGATATTTTGGCTAATGTCAGATAGGAAATGTCTAGGGTGTTCCGAGAGCATTGTGGGATTGAACTACCTAAACCACGAATTTCCAGGAAACCATATCTCGAAATTTTTGATGCCATGCCATGTCCTCCTGGATATAAAGTTCCAGATTTTGTTAAATTTAGCGGGGAGGGAACAAAGACTACATGGGAGCATGTTAGTCAATACTTGGCACAATTAGGTGAGGCAAGTTCATGAGACGAGTGTAAAGTACATTATTTTCCTTTATCTTTAACTGGTACTGCTTTCTCGTGGTTTTCTGCATTACCACCCGGTTCTATTACTACATGGTTTCAATTGGAGCAAAAGTTTCATGATCATTTCTACAGTGGTGACAATGAGCTTAAACTATCCCATCTTACATCAGTTAAGCAAAAGTATGATGAATCGGTCTCCAATTATGTCAAAAGATTTAGGGATACAAAAAAACGATGCTATAGTTTGGTGATAACCGAGAGAGATTTGGCTGATCTTGTGATAAAGGCTAGAAGGATACAAGTTTTTAAATATCAACCAAGTATTGCAAACGGCTTTGGCTTAAGAAATCCGAAGCAAAGATCTTAAAGAGGTGCATAGATATAAAACTGATCGTCCCAAGGTGAATATGGTTGAGTATGATAGTGACCACTCGGACGATGAGGGTGATATTTATGCTGCTGAATTTGTTTGGCCATCTAAGGCCAAACCATTTACTTGCAATTATTTAAAGCCGATTCATAAGAATCATGATGAAGAGATGAAATTTACTTTCAATATTTGATGCTTTGTTGCAAGTCAAGATTATTAGAATATCTCATACTTTACCGCTGTTCGAAGAGCTGAAACGGCGTGCTTATTGCAAGTATCATAATTCTTTTTCTCATACTACTAATGATTGTAATGTTTTTCGACGACATATACAATCGGCCATTAATGATGGGCAATTGAATTTTTTTGAGATGCAAGTTGATAAGCAGCCTTTCCCAATGAACACCATGGATATGGAGGGGAAGAAGATGTTAATTCGGCCCAACATAGCTGAATCAGCTAATAAAAAAAATATTGTCATTGGTGAGCCCAGGAAAAATGAGGAGAGCAACAAGGTCTTGGGAGAGACAAGTGGTGCTTGACAAGCAACCCGGTGGCAAGGAGGTAATCAAGATCACCATCAAGAATCCTACACTCGGGAGGCAACCACAAGTGGAAGAGAACACTCATGTCAAATTTGTTAAGCCCAAGAGTCCAGAGGTTGACAAGTGGAAGATGAATGAAGCTAAAGTGCAGCGCAAGAGAATCAAGCCAACTTTTGATATGCTATTGTCCAAGTATGCCAATCAAGCGGCCGGTTCTAGCTCTAACCGGTCATCAAATTTGAAGCGCTCAAGATCACCTCCGGGGGAAGAATTTCAACATCACGCAAGGCCATATGGGTCATGGGCACTAGGACCATAGATGGTGCCGCCCCCCTATGCGCCATACTACATGGGAGGCTTCAATGGAGGATGGGGGCAGCCCCCAATGGCCCCTTATGATTTTCATCCGGGTTGGGCAGAACCAAGGAGGCCCGTTCATGAGAGGCTTTCTTATCCCACACGAGGCCATTTGAACAATGGTGTCGGTCGGCCAATGCAAGATAATCAAAAAAGGGTCAACCGGCAAGTGTGGCGTGCCAAATCACCAAGTGCTGAAATTTCAGAGCCTAGCAAGCAAAAGGAGAAGAATGCTAGTGGTGAAACTATTATGATAGGCACTAAAGAATTAATAATCGAAGAGCCGATTATTGTTGATAATCCGGCTGATTCTAATAAAGATGTGGCTGCGGTCCGGCAAATCCCCATGTCTAATGATCATGAAGCTAGCACAAGCAAGTGCAAGTCGAGGGATCCAAAATATACTCAGCCTAAGTGGTGTCCTTCCGGTCTGACCAAGGCGTAAAAAAGGAGATTGCAGCGCATGAGGAGTCATGAGAAGGAGGAACAAGAAGCAGAAAAGCTAAGGGATAAATTATTCAATGAAAGCCGTCCCATGGTACCCCCAAAACAAGTCTGGAGGCCAAAGCAAAAGGAAAACATTGCAGCTTCTGCATTGATCATAGCAACACCTACACCACCAACGGAGGATGATGCGGCTACTATTACATCGTCCACTTTGCCTACTACTTCCTCTTCCCTTGAAGATATTTCGGAGTCAGTGGACATGCTTGCAGAAGGAGATGAAATGCTTGCTTATGAGTCTACACTGGTTCATGAAGGTATGGATATTAATATGGTGTATTACTTACCCGCTAAATTTCGTACTATAGATGAAGAAGGGGAAGTAGCTCAGCTAGATTTTGGTCCTAAAAATGCTATATTCGAGAAGCCAAAAGAACCGGTGACGCACTTGAAGCCATTGTTCCTTAAAGGTCATATTAATGGATCGCCGGTTGCTAGAATTCTTGTCGATGGTGGTGCTGTGGTGAATCTTATGCCATATTCGATCTTCAAAAAATTGGGGCTGCATGATGAAGAGTTAATAAAGACCAACATGGTGCTTAATGGATTTGAAGGCAAAGAGAAAACTGAAGCCAATGGTGTGATGTATGTGGAGCTTACGGTGGGAAGCAAAACTTTGGCTACCGCATTTTTTGTCGCCGAGGTGCAAGGTAACTACAATGTGATATTAGGCCGCGATTGGGTTCATGCGAACCAATGCGTGCCATCTACTATGCACCAGTTTTTGATTCAATGGGTTGATGATGAAGTAGAAGTCATTCATGCGGATAATCCGTCTTGTGTTGCTTTGGCCGATGCATCGGTGGATTGGCAACATCCCAATGCTACTTGCTTGACGCGGCGCGACTTATCAGAATATGATTTTCTTAGCACCACAAAAAGTGGTTTCGTGCCCATTTCTTTAAAGCTGGTTGGCGATAATCGGCTCCAAGGTATGATGTATTTAAATGGATCCTAACTCAGAGTGGTTACAAAAGCGTCTTGTAGAATATCGGTCCAATGAGAACGATATGTATGAGTCCATAGAAGAGTTAGATGATATGGATAAATTAGAACAAGGTTTTACATCGGCCGATCCATTAGAATAGATAGATATAGGAGATGGTTCAATTCCTAGGCCGACATTTGTAAACGAAAATTTAAGAGCCGATCATAAGGCTAAGTTGATTGAGCTATTGAAAGAATATGTTTGTTGCTTTGCATGGGAATATCATGAGATGCGGGGTTTAAGCCGGGAGCTAGTGGAGCATCGGTTAGCTATAAAGGCCGGTTTTAGACCATACAAGCAATCGGCCAGAAAGTTTAATCCAAAAACGTATGACCGGATCAAGGAAGAGATCGGTCGTTTTCTTAAAGCTAATTTTATTAGACCTTGCAGGTATGCCGAGTGGATTTCTAACATTGTACCAGTAGAGAAGAAAGGCTCCGGCAAGTTGAGGGTGTGCATTGATTTCAGAGATTTGAATAGAGCTACACCTAAAGATGAGTACCCTATGCCAATAGCCGATATTCTTATTAATGATGCTTCTGGACATAAGGTCATGAGCTTTCTTGATGGTAATGCGGGGTATAACCAGATTTTTATGGCCGAAGAGGACATGTCCAAAATGGCTTTTCGATGTCCCGGTTTCCTTGGTGTATTTGAGTGGACAGTGATGACCTTTGGATTAAAAAAATGCCGGTGCCACGTATCAAAGGGCTATGAATTTAATTTTTCATGATTTACTTGGTGTTATACTTGAGGTTTATATTGATGATATTGTTGTCAAATCGGATGCTTTCGAATCTCACTTAGCCGATTTGCGTTTGGCTTTTGAAAGAATGAAGAAATATGGGCTGAAAATGAATCCTTTGAAGTGTGCCTTTGGTGTATCAGCTGGGAAGTTTCTGGGTTTCATTATTCATGAAGATGGCGTGGAAATTGATCCCAAAAGGATAAAAGCTATATAGAAAGTAGAGGCTCCAACATGCAAGAGAGATATGCAAAAATTCCTTGGCAAGGTCAATTATTTGAGGAGGTTCATAGCCAATCTATCAGGGAAGGTTGATGCATTTACTCCTATCCTTCGGTTAAAGAATGATGTTGATTTTACTTGGGGGGGGGGCAAAATAGCAAGAGGCATTTGATATGATTAAGAAATATTTGTGCAATCCTCCGGTTATGAAAGCTCCCAGGCACAGGGAGCCATTTAGACTTTACGTTGCAGTGGAGGAAGGTGTTATTGGTGTTGTTTTGACTCAAGAGACCAAAGGAAAGGAGCATGCTATTACTTATTTGAGCCGACAGTTATTGGACGCCGAGACAAGGTATACATTTATTGAGAAATTATGCTTATGCTTATATTATGCTTGCACAAAATTGAGACATTATCCAGTGCCTAGTACTTGCATTATAGCTTGTCAAACCGATGTCATCAAATACATGTTGCATAGGCCAATTCTTAGTGGTAGAATTGTCAAGTGGGCTTATGCTTTAATTGAATATGATTTGGCTTATGAATCTCCGAAATCCATGAAAGGCCAAATTGTTGCTAATTTTATTGTTGAGCATCGGATTGATGACAAGCATGATATTGATATAAACCTTGTCTCATTAGTACCATGGAGATTATATTTTGATGGTTCAGTTTGTAGCAATGGCCAAGGTGTTGGTATTGTTTATATATCTCCTCATGGTGCTATTTTTGAAGCCTCATGCCGCTTAGAATACTTTTGCACAAATAATCAAGTCGAATATGAAGCATTGTTATTCGGCTTAGAGATGTTGATTGCTATAGGTGCTACACATATTGAGGCTTTTGGTGATTCGTTATTAGTAGTGCAACAAATATCCAAAGTCTTTCAATGTTTTTACAAATCACTTAATGTTTATCTTGATAAATGTCTAGATATAATTTCTAATTTGGATTATTTTAGCATTGCTCATATATCTAGACATGACAACTGGAGAGCAAATGAGTTGGCATAACAAGCATCCGTCTATCATGTTGATCGTGGCATGTTTCATATTTCTCAAAGGCCGATGTCTAGTGTTGCCAACATAGGGGAGGCCGAACCGGAGCCCACCATTTCAGCCACTAATGAAATATTTAATGCAGGAGAAAATCAAGACTGGAGGAAACCCATTATTGATTATTTGTGTGATCCTAGCAAAAGGGTGGACAGGACTGTTCGGCGTATGGCTTTCAAATACACAATGAGAGATGATGGTCTCTATCGCCGAACGGTTGATGATGTTCTTTTAAAGTGCTTGGACGAGGACCAAGAGAGAGTTGCTATGGGAAAGGTCCATGAAGGTATTTGTGGCACTCATCAGTCGGCTCCCAAGATGAAATGGCTATTACGACGTGCTGGGTTTTATTGGCCGACGATGGTTAATGATTGCTTCCAGTACTATAAAGGATGTGAAGCTTGTCAAAAGTTTGGTGATATTCAGTTAGCTCCCGCTGCTATGTTACATCCTATTATAAAGTCGTGGACTTTTAGAGGTTGGGGATTGGACTTTATTGGAGAGATTCATCCTTCTTCTTCAAAGGGGCATCGGTTCATGTTGGTGGCAACTGATTATTTCACTAAATGGTATGAAGCAATACCACTAAAAAACATGACACATACAGAGGTAATTCAATTCATAACTGAGCATATTATACATAGATTCGGCATTCCGCAAACATTAACTACGGACCAAGGTTCATCCTTTATGTCACATCAAGTCAGAAAATTTGCCGAATCATATAAGATAAAGTTGCTCAATTCCTCTCCATATTATGCCCAAGCCAATGGACAAGCTGAGTCTAGTAATAAAATATTAATCAAAATCATCAAGAAGAAGATTGAGGATAATCCAAGGAGATGGCATGAGCTATTGTCCGAAGCTTTATGGGCACACAGAATCTCAAGGCATGGTGCTACAAAGGTAACTCCGTATGAGCTCGTATATGGTCAAGAGGCCGTTTTACTAGTGGAAGTGAATTTGAATGCTTTGAGAATAGCCAAACAAAATGATTTATCGGCGGTGGACTTCTATAACTTGATGATGGACAATATTGATGAAGTCACTGATAAACGTCTGTCTGCTTTGAATGCCATAGAGAGAGATAAGTTGAGGGTGGCAAGAGCTTACAATAAGAAGGTCAAGTTGAAGAATTTTCAAGTTGGCGATCTTGTGTGGAAGGTGCTTCTACCAATTGGTTCAAAAGATAGAAAATTCGGGAAGTGGTCTCCAAGTTGGGGAGGTCCTTTTAAGATTACAAGAGTGGTTCCCGGAAACTCATATTTGGTGGAATCCGTATAAGGCACATTATTACCTCGAGCTCTCGATGGAAAATATTTAAAGAAATATCACCCAAGTGTGTGGCAAGAAGCCTAGATAGGCAATGGACGATATATCACTATCGTCCTACGCAAAGACATGGCCGATAAATAACTATCACTCTTAGCATAAACATGGTCGATGTATAATTATCGCCCTAAGAAACTATAAATGGCTGATGGAGTGTTGATATCGTCCTTAGAACAAATGTGGTACAAGTTATTTTTCGGCATGCTAGCCTTGCCGAAAAACAGGGGGCATGTGTTGACACAAGATTTTGGCACGGTCAAGAACTTAATTAATATGACCTCAAATGGAGAAGTGATCTACATAAAAAAGTTCCATATTGTCGATATGAACATGTTTCAAGTTTGGGCCATCGCCATCCGATCTCATCTCGAAGGCCGAAGTTGTGTTCAAAATACTGAGATTTTGTATTCAGAGCACTATTCGGCTCATTACGCCCTCAAGACCGCTTCGTATTGAAAAATGATCTACAAGGATTGTCTTCGTCTCGTCGGAAAGATTGATTCTGATATAAATATCGTTCCAATCCGAGTTCATATGCAAAAGTTACAGCCATTGGAATGCAGCTCTGTCGGGAGGCTAAAAGTGGCGCGCCCCACCAGACACCCCGTCTGATGGGTAGCGTGAGTAATATCCGGAATTGCGCGGGGTAGTGCGATTAATAGCCTGTTTTGCCCAAGCGATTTCACCCTCGAGATGATCTCTGATCAAAAAATGTTCAACATTAAAGTTGTTCGCCTCGTCAAAACTGTCAAGATTTCTTTTGGACTCGTTTTCATCCAAGGTCGTTTACCACCATAAAAAGACCCGTAAGGTGCAGCCAGTTTAAACCGAACTGTTTTGGAAAGTTCGGACAAAACTAATCCGAATTTGACTAGGGTTTTGGACATGAATCCAAGCCTTTTCCTTGCACGGGAAGTCCAGCCGCCTCTTATATACCTAAGGGGTGACGGCCGATTGAACCACAACACACAATCTATCAATTCATCTACCACTTTTGATCTTTTATCTTTTCTCCTTAACCCTAGTTCTTCTTCTTCCTCGTTTTTCGTTCATTCTTCTTGTTGCAAGGCGGCGAACCTCGAGGCCCTAGGGGCGGTCAGGCCGACCTAGGGCAGCCCATAGCCGCCGCGCGCCCTGACGGGGTCCCTCCCGGGCGTGTGGGGTTTCGGGTCTTCAAAAGCACCCGCCGGATTGCCTGCGTACCGCGCTTCCGGGCTGGTCTCCTTTGACATGAGCTGTGGTGCATCACCCTCGGTGTTGGAGGTACACGGTGACGTGTTCGTTTGTGAACACCTCTACTATGGTGGCTAGCCCTATTTATAGAGGGTCTGGTCCTCTTCCCAAATATTGAGCGGGAAGGGCGCCAACAACGGTCACTTTGAAGGGGAACATCTAGTACAGGTTATCCTGACTAAAGTTGGTCTTCGGCTGCCAAAGGCACTGGCGGTGACACCGTCTTGGGCACCATGTTCACCTCCTTCCTGCCGCTTTGCTGGTCTTGGTCTCGTTGCACTGAAATGGTAACCTTTGCCTGATGCCTCGGTACTCCACGCCTATGCTTGCCCCCTTTGCACCAAAGAGGAAGCAAGGACACTGCGCAGGACGGCGCCCGCCTGGCGCCCGCCTGGTCTCGATCGTCATGGCTTGCGTCACGAGCACCTCGCAAGGTACCCTGCCTTGATCTCTCTGCCTCATCGCGAGCCTGCCTGGCGAGGCCGCTCCTGAGGAAACCTCGTGTCGTCCGCCCTGCGAGGCTTGGCCCCTCGCGAGGGTCTTGAGTCTTGCGCTGATGAAGATGGGCCGTCCTGGGCCACCACTTGAGACACGCTGCAGGCCGGAGGTAGGCAAGTCTAGGGACCCCCGTTCCCAGAACGCCGACAGCAGCCCCCGGGCCCAGGGCACGCTCGGACTTGGCTTAGCGGAGAAGCGAAGGGGCAAGTGCGGTGCACCGCGGGCCCCATCAGCCTGCGGCCTTGGGCACCGTGTGGCGGTTGATTAGACATGGGCACCTCCGCTTCCCCATGCTGCCTCGGCAACTGCTCGACTTGACAAGTCCTTGCATGCAGAAATGGGTCATGATTACCTGAGATCATGGAGGCCGACGGTTGACCTCCTCCGGTTATAAATCCGGAAGAGCACAGGCCCCCGCTACACAGCTTCCCCCTTGCTTCTTCTTTCTCCCCATCCCAGCTGCTCGCCGTCTTCTATGGCGCTGCCGAAGAGGTTCTCGGCCGCGGAGAAGGGAAAGGCTCGTCGGGATGGGCCTGACTCTCCCCCGCCCAAGCGCGGCCGGGGTCGTCCCCGCAAGCATCTTGCGACTCCTACAACAGATCCCCGCGGTCGCGGCTACGATCTCCCACGTGGCGATGGCACCTGGTGGGTGAAGGAAGGAGCGTCATGGCCGCGCGGCCTCCCAGGCCGCGCTTCCACTCGGCGGAGGTGCTGGCGGAGTTCATCGTATGGTCAGTGGACCCAACCGGCAACTGGCTCCAGCTTCCTCGCTTCTTTGCAGGCGAACTCCCAGCTGGTGCTCCTGGCGGCCTCTGGCTTCAAGCGGACGGTTGCTGCAGCAGGGCCTCCTGGGCCTTGCTGGAGATCTCCGTCACCGGGAATGTGGATCTGGCCCGCGGCTGGCAAATGTTTGCCCGCGCGCGTGGCCTGAGCCGGCGGTGCACCCTGCATTTCAAGTTTGACGGCGACGCCACCCTCTACATGAGGGTGTTCGGAGAAGATGGCCGTCGTGTTGGGTGCTGCCCCGGAGAAGAAGACGGCGACCGGGTGCCCAGCCTCGGCGATGGCGAGACAAAGACGAAGGTGGGCGCGTGGCCGGCGGCGTTCGTAGCTCGCCAAGCCTCGGCGGCTCCCCTTCGGATGGCAGCTCCTCCAGCGGTGGACGCGACCAGCCACTGCACCGTCGCGCTCACCTTGAGGGAGGTAGCGGGTCAGCCCGTCGTCGTTCCTCGATGAAGCATGAGGAGGGGTCTGACTGAGCTCCGGAGGCAGTATGAGCCCTCGCCGTGAGCCGGTGCCGAGCAAGCCGTGTCTATTTTGTTTTCCTCCCTTTCCTGCACAAAGAGAGAGAGTAGTGTGGGGCCCCGTAGGGGTGTGCTGGACTGCTGCAGTTTAACTATTATGCTACTTTCGTTATTCCCATGCTGTGTTTTGGTGCTGCGTGCTCATATGTAGGAACCACTTAGCTTGGGGGGACTTGCCACAGTCTTCGCTTCTTGAGGTTGCGGCCTCATCGCGCGCCTTGTGGCCTGCAAGAATTAGTCAGGAGAGGTTACTTTTGGTCTTGGTCATGAGGGCAACCGACTCAGGTCCTGTGTTCGCGTCGCGATGCTCGTGGGGCACGGACTGGGAGGAGTACTCCCGCGGTGGACTTGGATAGGAAAGCCTCATGAGACTGGGTCAGAAAACACTCGCGAGGGCACCCGCGCAGCCCCCTCGCGAGACTTGCGAAAGAGAAAATGAGTCAGGTGGGCGACAAAGACAGAGAATCACGGGTCGAGGATGGCAACAACGCTAAAAGCAACTCCAACAAAGTTTCAAATAAGGATGAACACGCCAACTGCAGAAAGCAAATGAAAAAGTCGCGTCCAGCACCTAATCTAGTCTTCGACGTCTTCTCACCAGCGCGGAGCTAAGTGCTGCCACTGGGCGTGGGCGGGAGCCCCCGAGGCCCGAGGGCGGCTCTCCGGAGACTCCGGGGCGTGTACAGCCCCAACTCATTATTACGTGAGAGTGTCACGGGTGGCGAGCTTCACAGGCATTGGCCTTCTTCACAGGCTCCGGGCCTTTCTCGGGGCGATGAGCTTCACAGGCGTTGGCCTTCTTCACAGGCACCGAGCCTTTCTTGGTACAACTAGCTTCACAAGTGTCGGCCCTTCTTCACAGGCATCGGGCCTTTCTTGGTACAACTAGCTTCACAGGCGCCGGGCCTTCTTTACAGCCACTGGGCCTTCCTTCAAGGGTAGAACTTTCGGAGGTGCTGGATGTTCCACGCGTTCGGGATGGGCACCCCCTCCTGAGTCTCCAAGCGCGCGGTGCTAGGCCTGGAGACATGAACAACCTTGAACGGGCCCTCCCACATGGGCGAGAGCTTGTGTAGTCCTTCCCTGGAGAGCACCCGCCTGAGCACGAGGTCACCAACCTTGAGGGTCCTGGGGCGGATGCTGCGGTAGTGGTACCGCCGCAACGCCTGTTGGTATCTCGCTGCCCGAAGCGCAGCCTCCCGACGGCGTTCCTCTCCTAGCACGAGGTCCACCCTCCACATGGCGTCCTGTTGTGCCTCGTCGAAATCTAGGACCCGTGCGGAGCGATGCCTGACCTCGTGAGGGAGGACCGCCTCAGCCCCGTAGACGAGGAAGAACGGGGTCTCGACGGTCGACTTGGTAGCTGTTGTGAAGATGGACCATAGCACGGACTGAAGCTCGTTGTGCCAGCCCCTGCCGCAGGCCTCCAGCTTCTTCTTGAAGGTCCGTGTTTTGAGGCCTTTCAGGACCTCCGTGTTGGTGCGTTCAGCTTGGCCGTTGCTCCAAGGGTGCGCCACCGAAGCGTAGCATATCTGCGTTCCAAGGTTAGCACAATATGTTTTGAAGAGATTGCTGGTGAACTACGAACCGTTGTCGATGATGATGCGATTAGGCACCCCAAACCAGCTCACGAGGCCCTTGATAAATTTGACCGCTGAGCCTACCGGGATGGTGCCGACAGCTTCCACCTCGCCAACTTTGTGAACTTGTCGATGGCGACGTAGAGGTAGCGGTAGCCCCCTGGTGCCCGGGGAAACGGGCCAAGGATGTCCAGTCTCCAAACAGCCAATGGCCATGAAAGGGGGATGGTTTGCATGCCCTGAGCCGTCTGATGGATCTGCTTAGCGTGGAATTGACAGGCTTCACAAGCTTTTACCAGTTTGATCGCGTCGTTGAGTGTTGTTGGCCAATAGAACCCACTCTGAAATGCCTTCCCCACGAGGGTCCGTGAAGACGAGTGGTGCCCACAGTCCCCATCGTGAATGTCTGCCAGTAACTCTTTCCCTTGCTCCCTGGAGATGCAACGCAGGCAAACATCATTCGGCCGCTTTCGGTAGAGTTCTCCGTCTTGGATGCAGTAGGTCGGGGACTGTCGCGCCACGCGTTCTGCATCCTCCTCCTTCTCTAGCAGAGTCCCTTGCGTCAGGTAATCTTTGAATTCTGCGGTCCAACATCCCTCCTGAGGCTCTAGGGCCAGGAGTAGGCGAGCTCCCGAGGTCGGGCCACAGGCCGGGGCTCCCGAGGCAGGCGGTTGAGGGAGCTCCTCCTGAGGCTGCGCTGTACTTAGTTGTGTCGGTGCTGCTGAGGGTCTGAAGAGTCGTTCCTCAAAGACGCCGGGCTCCTGAGGCAGCCGCCTGTACGCCCTTCTAGCGATGTCATCAGGCTCTTAATTGGTGTCGCGGGGCACGTGCTGCAACTCTAACCCCCAAAACTGCTTCTCCATCCTGCGGACCTCCGCAAGATATGCTTCCATGTGTTCGTCCTTCGGCTCGTACACCTTGTTGGAGAAGTTGACGAGGAGTTGAGAGTCGCCCTTGATGATGAGGCGCTTTACCCCCAAGGCGGCTACACTTTCAAGCCTGCTACCAGGCCCTCGTATTCTGCTATGTTATTAGAGACCTTCTCTCCATGCTGGAAGCAGAGCTGCACCGCATAATAGAGCTTGTCCTGAGTGGGGGATATGAGCACTGCGCCTGCCCCTGCGCCATGTTGCGAGAACGCCCCGTCGAAGTACATGACCCAGCCGTCCGGGGCTTCACTTCCTGGGGAAAGCGACCGATGCTCACCCGCTTCGAGCCCTGGTGCCTCCGTCCATTCCGCCACGAAATCCGCAAGTGCGGCTCCCTTGATGACCCGGGTTGTGCTGAATTCTAGCTGAAATGCTTGCAACTCGATGTTCCATTCAGCGAACCTTCCAGCTAAGATGGGGCTCCTGAGTACCCTTTCCAAGGGATATGCCGAGACGACCTTGATGGGGTGACCTTGAAAGTAGTGCCGCAGCTTGCATGAGGCCACTAGCAACGCAAGTAGGACTTTCTGAGGCATGGGGTATCGCGCCCTCGTGTCCCGCAGCACCGTGCTAACGAAGTACACTGGATGCTCGACGAGGTTGAGAGTGCTGGTGTGGCCTGCATCTTCCGGAGGTCGAGGCACCTCCCATGACGATGGAGCCCCTGGCGCCTAGTCGCCTCGCAGGGCCTCCTCCGCCACGGGTGCGTCCCCTCGCTAAGGCTGATCCCCATCCTCTGCGGTCGTGGTCTTCGCGTAGCTTTCCTGTCCTTGTCCCGCTTCGGTTGGGGCTGCGACTGACGCGGTCTTGGCCCGGCGCTCCTCCTGAACCGCCACCAGGGCTGCACTGGTGGAGTAGGGCATGGCTGCAAGGTAGAGCACCAAGGGATCCTGAGGGCGCGGAGCTACCATCACCGGATGGCTAGTAAGGTACTTCTTGAGATCTTGGAATGCTTTGTTAGCCTCTTCAGTCCATTCGAACGGGCCCTTCTTCTTCATCAGCTTGAAGAAGGGCAGTGCTCGTTCCCCCAGCTTGGAGATGAAGCACCCCAACACAGTTACTCACCCGGTGAGCTTTTGCATTTCTTTGAGGGTCTTCGGCGGACTCATGTCTTCGACTGCCTTGACCTTCTCTGGGTTAGCCTCGATGCCTCTGTGGGACACGAGGAAGCCCAAAAGCTTGCCTGAAGGGACTCCGGATATGCACTTCTCCAGGTTGAGTCACAGGTCCACTTCGCAAAGACTCGCGAAGGTTTCTTCCAAGTCCTGTATCAGGGTCTTTGCCTCCCGAGACTTCACCACGATGTCGTCGACGTAGGCCTCGGCGTTTCTCCCGAGCTGCCAGCCCAAGGCGATGTGCATCAGTCGCTGAAAGGTCGCACCCGCGTTGCGCAACCCAAGCGGCATGCAGGTATAGTAGTACACTCCACACGGGGTCAGGAAGGCCGTTTTATCCACATCTTCTACCGCCATCTTGATTTGGTGATAGCCTGAGAAGGCATTGAAGAAGCACAGCAAGTCGCACTCGGCAGTGGAATCAATGATCTGGTCGATGCGAGGGAGCGGGAATGGATCCTGAGGGCAAGCCTTGTTGAGGTTGGTGAAGTCGACGCACATGCGCTCCTTTCCCCCTTTTTTTGGCACAACAACTGGGTTGGCTAGCCATTCAAGATAGCGAACTTCGCGAATGACACTGGCAGCCTCCAACTTGCGGGTTTCTTGGATGATGAAGGCCTGCTTCTCAGTGGACTGTCGCCTTGCCTTCTGCTTCACAGGGCGCATGTTAGGGCACACATTCAGATGGTGCTCAATCACCTCTCTTGGGACCCCTGCTAGCTGATCAGGTTCCCATGCAAACACCTCCTTGTTCGTGCGCAGAAATTTCACCAGGGCCTCCTCCTGCTCAGGGTCGAGATTGGCGCCTATGGTGAAGGTGGCACCAGAAGATCCATCTTCCTTGACTGGTACTTGCTTGGTCTCCGCCTTGTCTTGGGTGAATAGCTGCTTCTTCTTGGCCGGCGCAGCCCCCTTGGGCTCGGGGGTGTCAGCGCTGGCGGGCTGCGCCACTGCGGCCATCTTGAAAGTGAGCTTGAGTGCCTGCAGTGCATCCCTCGCGTCTCCAGGCACGGTAAGGACGCCACTGCTCCCGGGCATCTTCATGAGGTTGTGGGCCGGGTGAGTCGCCGCCATGAAGTGTGCCAAGGCAGGGTACCCGAGGATGGCGTTATACAGGAGGCCGATGGGGGTGATGTCGAAGTCGACCAGCTCCGTGCGGAAGTTGTCGTGGGTGCCGAAGGTCACCGGGAGGCGGATCTGCCCCAGGGAGCCGGTGGAACTGCCTCCGATGCCCAAGAAGGGCCTGGTGGGCTGGAGTCGCTCCAGCGGCACGTGGAGGAGGCTGAAGGCCTCCACCGAGAGCATGTTGAGGCCGGCACCACCGTCGATGAGGGTCCTGGTGACGGCCACCTGGCAGATGGTGGGGGTGCATAGCATTGGGAGCGCGCCTGAGCAGGCGGTGTTGGAGGGGTGATCGTCCGAGCTGAAGGTCAAATCGG
>NC_041381.1:184224638-184272006 GCF_002162155.2 Triticum dicoccoides
GGGGGGGGGGCTTCACGGCGCTTGAGGACGGCACCAATCTGGCGGACGAACGGCTTGACGTGGCGGCTCGAAGGTGGCGCCAGTGAGCCGCCCAAGAGAGCTGCGACGACCGGGGGCGGCGACGTAGCGTACTGGGTGAGGAAGAAGCTGCGCAACTCCTCCCAGGAGGCCACAGAAGCCGCCGGTAGGTGGAGAAATCACATGCGCGGGACGTCGGCGAGGGCCATGGGCAGCCAGTTAGCCATGACCTTGTCATCGCCCCCTGCCTCGAGGACGGCCTCCTCATATGCCAGCAGGAAGGCCCGCGGATCCGTCGTGCCGTTGTAGCATGGCGACATGTCTGGCTTGAACTTGTTCGGCCACTGCACCTGCCGTAAGGTGGGGGCCAGGGCCCGGAGCCCCCTGGCCCCAGCCCTGGCGCCGGCCGCCGGAGCCAGAAGTGCGATGCCCGCCATGAGGGAGAAGTGCGGTGCTGATGGAGAGCGGGACAGCAGAAAGGAGAGGTTTGGTGCACCCCTACCTGGCGCGCCAAATGTCGGATGTTGGGTTCCGGCAGACCCTTAAGGTTCGAACTCTGGGGTGTGCGCGAAGATCTTCCCCCTACCACTCCATGTCCGATCGCCCCTCGCAAGAATCTAAACTAAACAATGAACGACACGAGGGACACAAGGTTTATACTGGTTTAGGCCACCGTTGTGGTGTAATACCCTACTCCAGTATGTGGTGTGGTGGGTTACCTCAGGGGCTGATGATGAACAGTACAAAGGACGAACAGCCTCGAGAGAGGTGTTCTTGAGCTGGTGCGATGAACTTCTTGGATGAGTTCAATTGCCTATCGATCTAGTGAGACCTCGATATCCTCTACTGTGGTGGCTAGCCGTATTTATAGAGGCCCTGGTCCTCTTCCCAAATATTGAGCGGGAAGGGCGCCAACAACGGCCATTTTCAAGGGGAACATCTAGTACAGGTTATCTTGACTAAAGTTACTCTTCGGCTGCCAAAGGCACTGGCGATGACGCCGTCTTGGACTCCACGGTGACCTCCATCCTGCCGCTCTGCTAGTCTTGGTCTCGTTGCACTGAAATGGCAACCTTTGCCCGATGCCTCGGTACTCCACGCATGTGCTTGCCCCCTTTGCGCCAAAGAGGAAGCAAGGACACTGTGCAGGCCGGCACTCGCCTGGTCTCGATCATCATGGCTTGTGTCACAAGCACCTCGCGAGCCTGCCTAGCGAGGCCGCTCCTGAGGAAGCCTCGTGTCGTTCGCCCCGCGAGGCTTGGCCCCTCGCGAGGGTCTTGAGTCTTGCGCTAATGAAGATGGGCCGTGCTGGGCCACCACTTGAGCCATGCCGCATGTTGGGGATATTACCACTGGGCGTGAACCGGCCTACCTGGGCCGGGTTAGCTTCATTAGTAGTTTAAAGGTGATTAAGCAGATGAAGGCCCAAAGCATGTAGTCGGTTTAGAACCTGTAGCCGTAAACCGGCTTGATATGTAAACTTGCATTGTAAGTTAGGAATAGAGAGAGACCAACCGGGATACGAGTATGAACCGGTGTGGGACTCTGTGGACCGACGGGCGTCACCCGTGTATATAAGGGAACGACCCGGCGGCGGTTCAAGGACAGACAACAACAACTCGAGCCTAGGCGAAGCTTGTTTCCTCCCTAGCCATTGAGACCACATCAATTCTATCACAACTAGACGTAGGCTTTTACCTTCATCGAAGGGGCCGAACTAGTATAAACCCTTGTGTCTTTGTGTCCGCTTTAACCCCTTCAAGTTAACCCGTAGCGATGGCTCCACGACTAAGTCCTTTCACAAGGACATCTGCCGTGACAAATCCACGACAGTTGGCACCCACCGTGGGGCTATCGCACAACGGTTTGATGATCTTGGAGGGCAAGCTCAAAGGACTCGAAGGCTATGCTGTGGGCCGGATGACCAAGAGTCGTCGCGGCAAGCTCTACATCGACGATGCAGGATGGGGTCCCGAAGCCGGCTCGATCGAGTACGAGTACCGGGTCCCATTTGGTGGCATACACGTTTTTATCGGCAAGATTGGTGAGCTTGGGCCTGAGCCGGACATCCGCACCGACCTCGTCGAGACGGCTCAGCATGCGAGATCTACCCAGGTTAAACCGGCCGTGAGGCGTGCCTTCGTGGGAGTCATCCACGGAGGAGAGCATGAGGACGAGTCAGAATACGGTAGCGAGACCGTCATCTATTCCCGCGACGAGTCCTCAACCGGAGAGACCGAATCATTGTACCAGTTGCAAGACAACCAGATTAGGGGCTGTTCCCATGGCGACAGTATTCCGGACCCCCCTGAGCAGATCAACCGGGTTGGAATATTCATGGCCGGTACGCAGGCGGCGAATCACTCCTCGACCACAGCAGCAATGTTCTCTGGATCAGCAGCGGCAGCGGCAGCAGGGGCAGGAGGCCTCGTGCGCCCATCGGTTCAAGTTCTGTCTGACCTGTTTGACGCACTAGCTGTACTTATGGCAGAGGCTAATCTGGCGGATCAGGAGGCCCATGATGCAGAGGTTGCAAAGGTGAGAGAGCAGATCGCACAAGCCAAAGCCGACCTGGCAGCAGAGAAGGACAGGATGGCCGCAGAGCGGGCCGCTTTGGACGCCCAGGCCTATAAGCTCATGCTCGACCAGAACACATCACAGGAGGTCTTGAAGCAGAAGCACAGATCACGCCTGCCGTTAGGGTTCGACCCTCGAAATCTCTTTCACACTCCGGGAGCTGGAACCAGTAATCCGCCGGGGCACCTGGAGGTAAACCGGGTCGAGGCACCAGGGCCAGGAGCGACGGTCCAACCCCGCCTGATGGAACCTCCTCGGCAGAACATTGTGATTCCTCCGCCGGTCCAGACACCTCTGGGTCATTATTCTAATCCTATGGACAATCTTGTCACAGATACCGCGCGATTAGAAGCTATCCCGATCGAAGGAGACTCTCCGCAAGCAATAGAGACACGCCGGGTTAAGGAACTTCTCCGGACCGCTTTGATTCAACAGGAGGCATATTCATACAGACGCGATCGGATTCATTCCACACCTCGTCCAAGACGGAGCTATAGTAGGTGCCTGGATGAACCGGCCATATCAAGCAATGCGCGGGGCCGTGAAGCGGCCCATGGCAATAACCCGACCGGTGGTGTTCACGATGCTCAGGATGTAGTGGACCGGGCCCGGGCACGAAGGGAGGCCGAGTTAGCAGTACAAAACGAGGCGGATCAGCTTACACCGGTTCGTCCTACCACCTCTGCCGGGCCAGGGGTCGCATCTAGCTTGGGAGTGCCCTGTTTAGTCCCCGCTTTATGCAATGTACGCCTGCCCAAGGACTTCAAGGGCCCGTGCAAGGTGCCAAATTACACAGCTGATTTATCTCCAGAAGCGTGGGTAGAGAGTTATGAGATGGCAATGGAGATGCTGGATGTGGATGAGACCGCGTGTGCAAAGTACTTCACCATGATGCTTGAAGGCACAGCTCGTACTTGGTTGAAGAGCCTCCCGCCTAATTCTATCAGTTCATGGGCCCAGTTGCGGACCCGGTTTATCTAGAATTTCAAAGATACGTGTAAGCAGCCTAAATTCATAGTAGACTTGGCGGCTGGTGTTCAGGAGGACGGAGAGTCAACAACCCATTGGGTACGCCGCATTTCTGAAGTCTTTTACTCGTCTGACAGGATCAATGCTGACTCTGCGATCTTAACCCTGGAGGGCAATTGCCGGTTTAAGGCTCTGAAGCAGAAGTTGGGGCGTATGAAGCGGTTCTGTAATGACATGGGAACTCTCATGGCCGCTTTAGTGAAGTATGTTGATTCTGATAGTACCAAGGATCCCAAGACTGACGATGACGAAGCAGGGAAGGGAAAAAAGAATAGCAACTCTAAGGGGCATCAATACAAACTGGCGGGCCATGGAAACGGAGGCAAGCGTAAGGCGGATGGCAGCATGGACTTTGTGGCTAACGCAAATGCGCAGAACAAGGGTCAGCGGCGCAGAGGTAAAGCGGCGAATCGTAATGGGGCTCCAAATCCTAACCCGGATCACTTAAACTATTTGCTGAATCAGCCTTGCCCAAAACACGGGACGAAGGAGGCGCCGGCTAACCACCTTTGGAAGGATTGTTACATTATGCAGGAATTAAAAAACTCTAATGCCTTCCGGTATGACCGTGGGTCAGGTGGTGGCTCAGGATCCGGTTTCCATGGGCCGGGTCATGATGGAGCTTCCAGTTCAGGTTTCAATCAGGGCGGTAATAATAACCAGGATAATCAGAACGGTCAAGGGGGTTACAACCAACAGCAGCAGCAGCAGCGGTCGGGTTATCAGAGCCAGCCAAAACAGTTGAACAATGGGCAGTATCACGTTTTCACAACTAGCTCGGATAAGCGCGACCGGAAACTTCATAAATGAGCAGTGAACTCTGTTGAACCGGCCGTACCGCGTTATTTACGCTGGTCGGAGCAGCCTATCGTGTGGAGCAGGGAGGATCACCCCCCGGGTTGACAATCCGGGCCAGTTGGCATTAGTGGTAGACCCTCAGGTGGGAGGTTATAAATTCACCAAGGTACTCATGGATGGAGGGAGCAGTATTAACATCCTGTACTATGAGACATTCCGCCGCATGGGGCTAACAGACAAGGATCTCAGACCGTCTAATACGGTGTTCCATGGTGTGGTGCCTGGCAAATCAGCATATCCTGTTGGTAAGATAGCCCTGGAGGTGGCTTTTGGGGACGAGCATGATTCCCGATCCGAGACACTAACCTTTGAGGTGATGAAGATCCGGAGCCCGTATCACGCCTTGTTTGGGCGGCCGGCTTATGCCAAATTCATGGCACGGCCCTGTTATATCTATTTGCTGCTCAAGATGCCGGGTCACAAAGGGACAATAACGGTTCATGGGAGCCGCAAGATTGCTTTGGAATGTGAGGAAGGTGATGCGACCTATGCAGAGTCGGTTTGTGCCACGGAGGAGTTAAAATATTATAGGGACAATGTTGATCCGGCGGACATGACCCCTTTGAAGAAGCCAACTACGGAGCATGATTCAGATCTGAAGTTCAAATCGGCGGCTGAGACCAAGCTTGTTGACTTCGTGCCCGGCGATTCGTCCAAGCAGTTCACTATCAGTGCCAAGTTGGACCCTAAATAGGAAAGCACGCTCATCGAGTTTATCCGTGAGAATCGGGACATTTTTGCATGGAAGCCTTCTGACATGCCAGGTGTACCGAGGGAACTCGCTGAGCACACTCTTAATGTTGATCCCAAGTATAAACCGGTAAAACAGTTTCTCCGCCGGTTTAACGAAGAAAGGCGCAAAGCTATTGGAGAAGAAGTGGCCAGGCTCTTAGCAGCTGGTTTTATCATTGAAGTGTTCCATCCAGAGTGGCTTGCTAATCCGGTGCTGGTTCTTAAGAAAAATGGCACTTGGCGTATGTGTGTGGATTACATGGATCTTAATAAGGCTTGTCCAGCGGATCCTTTTGCCCTCCCTTGCATTGACCAGATTATTGACGCCACGGCGGGTTGTGAGCGTTTGACTTTTTTGGATGCGTATTCTGGGTATCATCAGATCAAAATGGCGGTTAAGGACCAGGAGAAGACGGTGTTTATTACTCCCTTTGGAGCCTTCTGCTATGTATCTATGCCTTTTGGGCTCAAGAGCGCCCAAGCCACTTATCAAAGGTGTGTACAGAATTGCCTGCATAAACAGATCGGCCGCAATGTGCACGCCTATGTGGATGATATTGTAGTCAAGTCAAGGCAGAAGGAGACGCTGGTTGATGATTTAAAGGAAACCTTTGACAACTTGCGGGTTTATAAGATGATGCTTAACCCTGCCAAATGTGTCTTTGGTGTTCCGGCAAGCAAGTTACTGGGCTTTCTTGTGTCCAACAGAGGAATTGAGGCTAATCCGGAGAAGATTACGGCTATCACCTCCCTGGCTAAACCGAAGTGCATCAACGATGTTCAGCGGTTGGCGGGTCGGATCGCCGCACTGAGCCGGTTTATCAGTCGCCTCAGAGAGAAGGCCATCCCTTTATACCAGATGTTGAGAAAGTCAGATCAATTCATGTGGAGTCCAGCTGCTGATGAAGCGTTGGAGGACTTGAAGTGGCAATTAGCCAATCCGCCTGTTCTTGCAGCTCCGGTCGACAAGGAGCCATTATTGTTATATGTAGCGGCCAATGCTCGCGCAGTTAGCGTGGCTATTGTAGTAGAACGCAAGGAGGCAGGCAAGGAGTATCCGGTTCAGCGGCCGGTTTATTATATCAGTGAGGTGCTTATTGAATCCAAGCAAAGATATCCGCATTGGCAGAAGCTGGTATATGGAGTTTTCATGGCAAGCCGGAAGTTGAAGCAATATTTCCAAGGGCACCCTATCACAGTGGTCAGTTCAGCTCCCCTGGGCGATATCATACAGAACCGGGAGGCGACCGGCCGGATTGCCAAGTGGGCTATAGAACTTGGGCCGCACGGATTGAAGTACGTACCCCGGACGACGGTGAAGTCTCAAGCACTTGTTGATTTCATCAATGATTGGACTGAGTTGCAAGCACCAGAGGAGAAGCCGGATCACACATATTGGACTATCCATTTTGATGGATCCAGGCAATTGGAAAGCTCGGGGGCTGGAGTTGTGTTAACTTCCCCATGAGGTGATAAGTTTTGTTATGTTCTCCGCTTAATGTTCCCTTGTACTAATAATGCAACTGAGTATGAAGCCTTGCTCCATGGTCTCCGGATGGCTAAAGAGATGAATCTAAGTCGGGTTAAGTGCTTCGGTGACTCGGACCTCGTAGCTCAACAGGTGTCTGGCACTTGGGATTCTAAAGACCCACTCATGGCTGCATATCGTCGTGAGGTGGATATTGTTGCAGGTCACTTCAAGGGTTATCAGGTGGAGCACATGGATCGTCGAAAAAATGAAGTGGCGGACGCTTTAAGCCGGTTGGGCTCTCAGCGTAAACCGGTCCCGCCTAATGTCTTTCTCGATGTGTTGCACAACCCGTCAGTCAAGCTCCCGGGTGAAGCGGATTTGGCTATTCCTGATCCGGAGGCTCAATTGGTGGCAGCCCTGCATATTATACCGGATTGGACAGTTCCTTATCTTGCGTACATGAACCGGGGAGAGTTTCCAGAGGATGAGACTCTAGCCAGGCAGATAGTCCGGCGATCCAAATCCATGACCATTATCAATGGCGAATTGCATCATTGCAGTGTATCAGGGGCGTTTCAACGTTGCGTCTCTCCTGAGGAAGGTTGTGAAATTTTACGCGAAATCCATGAAGGGGATTGTGGTCACCACGCCGGTTCAAAGTCTCTGGTGGCTAAGGCGTTTCGGCAGGGGTTTTACTGGTTGACAGCTCATGCTGATGCGGAGAACTTGGTTAACCGGTGTGATGGCTGTCAGAAATTTTCAAGGCGTGCTCATGTGCCGGCTCAAGAATTGAGGATGATTCCAATTACTTGGTCGTTTGCAACATGGGGGCTGGATATGGTCGGACCTTTCAAAAGATCCAAGGATAAGAAAACCCACCTTTTGGTGGCAGTTGACAAGTTTACCAAGTGGGTTGAAGCGGAGCCCGTCAGCAAGTGTGATGCAGCTACAGCGGTGCAGTTCATTAAAAAGGTGATTTTCCGGTTTGGCTTTCCACACAGTATCATTACTGACAATGGTACCAATTTATCCAAGGGTGCTATGAAAGAATTCTGTGAACGTGAGCACATCAGACTTGACGTATCATCAGTGGCTCACCCCCAGTCCAATGGGCAGGCAGAATAAGCTAATCAAGAGATCTTGC
This sequence comes from Triticum dicoccoides, assembly GCF_002162155.2. NCBI lineage: Eukaryota > Viridiplantae > Streptophyta > Magnoliopsida > Poales > Poaceae > Triticum > Triticum dicoccoides. Next base: position 184,232,468 of record NC_041381.1, read on the forward strand.
GAGGCATCAAACCTCGGCTTATGGTTCCATTCCAAAGAACACCAGGATGTTGGGTTGAAGAGCTACCATCTGTGCTATGGAGTATCAACACTACGCCCAACCGATCTACAGGATACACACCGTTTTTTATGGTCTACGGAGTAGAGGCGGTTCTCCCTAGTGATATCCAGCACGATTCGCCTCGTGTGGTGGCTTATGTTGAAGCGGACAATGAGACAGCACGGCAAGATGCTTTGGACCTATTAGATGAGGAGCGTGACATAGCGGCTGCCCGCTTGGTGATTTATCAACAAGATCTTTGTCGCTATCACAGTCGCCGGGTCAGAACCAGAACTTTTCAAGAAGGAGATTTGGTGCTTCGGCTCATCCAAGATCAGATGGATATGCACAAGTTATCCCCACCTTAGGAGGGACCTTTTGTGGTCAGCAAGAATCTGCACAATGGGTCGTACTATCTGATTGATATTCGAGAGCATAAAGACTCACGCACATCAGAGGAGGAGACCAACAGGCCGTGGAATATAGCTCATCTTCGGCCTTACTACACTTGAGCCATCGGCTCTATCTATGTACATATTATGGCAGTGTATATATTATAATTGATATAATAAAACCGGAGCCTCAGCTAAAGCGGGGTCTCTGTCCTTTCATATCATGTGTGGTTACATGGAGTGGTTCTGCTTTAAAGCGGCCTCCGGTTTACCCCTTGAAATTTGCTTTTCAAAAAAAGTTTTGTGATATCACTTGGGGCCTTGGTCATGTCCGAACCAATGCGACACCTTTTGATAGGTGAAAGCCACCAGATCACTTGGGGACATGGTCAAGTCTGAACCAGTCACGCCTCTTGATCGGCCTAAGGCCACAGAATCACTTGGGGGCTTGGTCGAACCCGAACCATTGCCACGCCTTTTGATCGGCATAAATGCCACGGTTTCATTTGGGGACCTGGCTGACTGGAACCATTGACACTCCTATTGGGGGCTTGGTCCTGTCCGACCGTGGTAACACCATCTGATCAGCTCAGTAAAGCATGTTTTTGCAAATGGTTTTTATCATTGCCTTTGCTTCCATTTTTCTTTTATGACTATTCTTCAATTTTTGTTGTGTTTCCCTTAAACCAACAACACTTTTTTACCGGTTCAGCTGATGGAAATCGGTTCATTTGTACTCCGGAGAAATATGCCCGGTTTAACTTTCCTGTTAACATCATGAAGTAGCAGGGGGGCTCATAATGACCCAGCACGGTTTACATGGGAGTTGTTTTCTCCCCTTTGATGGTAACGGTTTATAAACCCTCCGTTTCAAGCCTGGCTAAGCCAACTTTATGCCCAGCGATGGCAGGTATTTTGTATCGCATTTTTGATTATATGTTTTAAATACATTGATATATATATATATCAAGGTTATAAACCGGTTGGCGGTATAACCGCCACCGCAGTTCAAGATTTTCTGATTGCAGGAAATATAAATTGAGGATTTCAAGAAAAAGCATTAGTGCGTATGCACGAAGGCATATTTAAAGTAGAAGTATTGGCTATTCTATTACAAGGCAACGCGGTGCCCAAATAAGATCATTGTTATTTTGGCGGATCATAATAAGGCAGTTGTTTAAACCGGCTTTCGGTTCAAGCCTGCTCATCAAACCGGTCTGATGGTTGTGGGTCGTCCCGCGCCGCTTCAGCTTCCTCATCTCTATCCATTGGCTGGAAATCAACAGTGGTCTAGTCGATTCCCATTAAAGCTTGAAAGACAGCCTCTTCATGGATCAGAGAAGACGGTTCAATATCAGGAGCGAAAGTATGCTTACGGATTGGAGGAACCAGACTCTCCGCTTCAGGAATTGGTGCAGCCACTCGTTTGTTCTGATCATTGTACTGAGCTTGATAGTGCGACAAGTCGGCCTCTTCAGCCAATTGACAAGCCAGGGGGCGTACTGCACGGTTTATCGCCCTCAAATCATCTTCATTGAACTCTGAGCCATCTTCCTTCAAGCTGGGATAGCCTTGAGCTGCTTCAACAGGATCGAAATCCGGCACCCATGCTTTTGCCCGGATTAAGGCATTAATGGCTCCGGTTCGAGCAGCAGATTTTTTTTCAGTTCTTCAATCCGAGCAGGAAGCATTGACAACCTATTATGAGTGTCTTGGATTAAAGTGGGTGCCGGATTGTTATGAGATGCAGTGGTGATGATCCGTTGCGCTCCGGTATACAGCTGTTCAATTAAAGTGTAGGCAGCCTTCAACTTCTTCCAAACATCTGACCCTAACTGACCAATGCGTGTACCTATAACAGTACAGGAAAGATCACAAACCGGATCTATTATAAGCAGGCCAGAGTTGTCCAGGAAACCAAAAGGAGCTTACCAAAGATAGCAGCGGTCATGGAATGTACTTGCCGCTTTACGGCGGTCAGCTCATCTACCACCGGTTTAAGGGCAGCTTCAGCGTTTTTAGCTCTTTTTATTAAATCGGCCTTCTCGGTGGCCCAATCAGTCCGCTCCTTCTTGAAGCCCTCGTTCAGCTGTTCTGTGATGCTCAAAGCGCTGGTTATTTCTTCCCTTGCCTTGTCGGTTTCAGCTTGTTGGGTTTTCAAAATTTCCTGCAGATCAGTAATCCGGTCCTCTTTGATCCTCACTTCAGCCTCCATAAAGACAGTGCTTGGCTTTCAACAAATGGTACAAGAATTTGAAGTACCAACCACATAACAAGTTATACGCTTGATACTTGGGGGCTAATGCACCTTCAATTTTCATCTATTACTAAATCGCAAAGTCCCAAGCTCAATACAGGTATTCAACTTGGCACTTGGGGGCTAATGGCTATTTGCTCAGTTATGTTCTGATGTTAGAATTTTTATTGGAGTCCCGGTTTAACTATACTAAGTTGAACCGGCCCTTGGGGGCTACATTGATGGATTTCAAAGTATTGAGGATTATATTCAAGTCCCGGCTTGAAGAAGGATACAAACCGGCCCTTGGGGGCTAGGAGGATTAATACAGTGGCAGTAATTAAAGAAAGAAGAAGCACAAGGAAGTTACCTCAAATTTATCTCTCATCATCTTTACCATGCCAGCTTCACAGTCACGACTAGTATATAGCCGGTTCAAGTAACTAGAACAAAGATCTTGGGCACTCAGAGCAGCATGTGTTTCCAGATCAACATCCCATTTGCCTTTGTTCATGGCAGAAAAATCTTATTTCACAGTATGCTTGGCAAAGCGACAGGATTCCCTGGTTCAAAGCGACCTACGCCGGTAATTACAACGTCATCATCCTTGGACTCGTCGGTTTGCGTTGGCGCGGACGGTTTATCGGCAGGCTTTGAAGAACTGCGAGACCCATCAATCCGGACGGAGCTGGCAGGCTGGTCAACAGGGACTGAGGTATTGATAGGCCTTTTCTCAGGAATAGCATCATCTTGCAAGGGAGGATCATTGGGAATATCCTCATAAACGAACGTTTCAAGATCTGGTGTTTTATCCTGTTCAGGGATGACATCTTCCTCGGCCGCTTTATTCAGGCGGGCTTTCTTGCTTGGTTTAGGTTTAGCCCTAAAAGAGAAACAAAGAGTCAACGAATGACATAAGTTATAACGTGGTATCCCAGAAGCATATGTTCAGTCTAGCTTACCCAAGAACCGTTTTCAGTGGTGGCAGCCGAGTGGCCGACGATTCACCAAAGGAAGAATGGGAAGTAACCTGATAATCGGAGTCGGACGGATTAAGAGGTTGATGGATGAAACCCGCTTTAGGACATAAATTAATAAAAAGGTCAGAGACCTCGGCGCGGCGTTTTCGAACCGGACTGTTTGGTAAACCGGCGGAGGTAACTACCTGGCCGCTGTGCCGGGTTGTGCGGCGAGCTTCATGTTGTTGGGTCTTCATAAGAAATTTGGGATCCAAATAAGCAAGAGGATGAGAAAATTTAACTTTCCGGTTTGCCTGGCGAAATTTTGGCAAAGGCAAAGGATCTGAATCGAAAGAGAGAATAGTTACCTCAGCGACATCAGCATTACTGGCTTCAGCGTCATCCTGACAAGTATCGTCATCAATAAGGCGTGTAAAAAGTAAGCCTAGTGAATCGAGTTCTACCTCAAGGTCCGAATTACCCACATCATCATCAACAGCCGGATCAGATGAAGCAATGGTTTTCCTCTTTTTAGCAGGCTTCTTGACAACCTTGGTCTTGGGCCGGTTTGACCGTTCTGTTTTCTCCGGTTTGTCTTGCGGAAGCTTCTTGCTCCAAAACGGATTATTACCCTGGTTAAGCAACAATTGATGTCAGACAGAGATAGCAATAACAGATTCAGTAAAAAACGCAATCAGAAACTTACAGCTGGCGGTTTGTTGGTAGCACAGAAAGGGGGCAGGCCGGTTTGGGTGCAGAGGTGTTCCGGTTCGTTCAACATTTTCTTCACAGCCTCTGTGACTTCATCATCTGAGAGCTGGATGTTGGTGTGTCGAAGCGGGTCATCAACGCTACCAGTATACTTGCACATTAAACCGGAGCGCCGGCTAAGAGGCATTATGCTCCATGATATCCAACAGCATGCGAGGTCTATTCCTGTTAAACCGTTGGCCATGAAGGCTCGGAGCTTGGATAATTGCGGAGCATATTTACTCCTCTCCTTGGCACTTAACCTTTGTGGGAAGGGGTGTGTATTACTAAGCCGCTCCGGACGAAAGCCAGGCAAAGGATTTTCATCATCAGGGGAAGTATCTTTGCAGTAAAACCATGTTGCATTCCACTCTTTGGGGTGACTGTGTAGTCTGGCATGGGGATAAGTGATTTCTTTCCTTTTCTGAATTGCCATACCGCCCAATTCGGTATTGGGACCATCAGTGAATTCTGTGCGGCGGTTTAAGTGGAAACAATCTATAAACAATTCAACTGTGGGTTCCTCTTGAAGGTATACCTCACAAAGTACTTGGAAGTGACATAAGTTGGTAACAGAGTTGGGGCCAGTGTCTTGTGGGCGAAGTTGAAAATTGGCTAACACATCCCGGTAAAATTTAGAACCGGGCGGCTTGAAGCCCCGGGCTAAATGGTCCGCAAAAATCACAACCTCTCCCTCTTGAGGTGTGGGAGGACATTCATCACCAGGAACCCTCCAGTGGATAGTATCTTTGCTGTCTAAAGTGCCAATCGAAACTAAATCATCCAGCTGAGTTTCTGTGACGCGAGAAGGAACCCAGTTGCACTCATATACTTGTTTGGCCATGGTGAGATCTACAAGAAATAGGTGATTCCGGTTCAAGAACATGTTGGATAAAAGAAGGCGCTGGTATGAACAATGCTAAACCGGAGGCAGTATATTTAAACCAGATTTTGATGAAGTGGCATCATATGGCTAAAGAGTTCTGGCGGTTCAAAAAGGGGACTAATGTATGCAGAAACAGGTTTCACAAGGTCTTATTGCAGCAATGGATCTGAAGCAAGTTCAGAAAAACAGAAAAATATTCAAAAGGTTAAAGCAGAACAGAAGTAAATCAATGGGTAGGAATGTGGATGAGATCTATAGACTTGAGCGTAAAACTACAGGCGAATGCTAAAAAGCTACTGCTGGTCAGAGCAGGGCTTCACAGATATGTCCAGGAGCCCGGGTACGAGTATGAACAAGTGATGAACACGGAAAGAACACGAAACCCTAGAATAGATCTATGTTAAGAAGAACAGAAGGCTTACCAGAGTCGAGGAAGACGCGGAAGGCTACCGCGGTGCTCTGGTGCGTTCAGGTTGATGCAGCGGCCCAAGACGGTGCAGAGGTCAACGGCGGCGGCGGAGCTCCGAGGCTGGCGACACGAGGAAGACGAAGAGAAAGAGACGAAGGGGAGAAAAGGAAATGACCCTTCGGTCCTATTTATAAGGCAGGGGACGTGTGTCAGGCGCGCGAATCCAGGAGCCACAAGATTCGGAAGTGGAGTTGCTGCCTTGGGTATCGCAGATCTATTAATAAAAGAAGGCGTCATAAATGTTGACTTCATGATAACGTCATGCCGGTTTACAGCAACCAGAGATGATGGCGACATGGCGGCTTACCAATTACCAGAAGATGTTGAAGACAAAGATTTTTGTGAAGGATTGACATGAACCAGTTCAAATCAATCTGGGGCCTAATGTTGGGGATATTACCACTGGGCGTGAACCGGCCTACCTGGGCCGGGTTAGCTTCATTAGTAGTTTAAAGGTGATTAAGCAGATGAAGGCCCAAATCCTGTAGTCGGTTTAGAACCTGTAGCCGTAAACCGGCTTGATATGTAAACTTGCATTGTAACTTAGGAATAGAGAGAGACCAACCGGGATACGAGTATGAACCGGTGTGGGACTCTGTGGACCGAGGGGCGTCACCCGTGTATATAAGGGGATGACCCGGCGGCGGTTCAAGGACAGACAACAACAACTCGAGCCTAGGCAAAGCTTGTTTGCTCCCTAGCCATCGAAACCACATCAATTCCATCACAATTAGACGTAGGCTTTTACCTTCATCGAAGGGGCCGAACTAGTATAAACCCTTGTGTCTTTGTGTCCGCTTTAACCCCTTCAAGTTAACCCGTAGCGATGGCTCCACGACTAAGTCCTTTCACAAGGACATCTGCTGTGACAAATCCACGACACCGCAGGCCGCAGGCAGGCAAGTATGGGGACCCCCGTTCCCAGAACACCGACAGACTTGAAGGCAAGCTTGAGGGTCAGCAGCGCGTCCTTGGTGTCCCCTGCCATCGTGAGGACGCCACTGCTTCTCGGCATCTTCATGAGGTTGTAGGCTAGATGAGTTGCTGCCATGAACTTGGCCAGGGCTGGGTACCCAAGGATGGCATTGTACGGGAGGACGATCCGAGCGATGGCGAAGTCGATAAGCTCGGTGTTGTAGTTATCGCGGGTGTCGAAGGTGACGTGGAGGCGGATTTGCCCCAGGGGGCTGGTGGAGCCGTCGCCGACCCTGGAGAAGGGTTTGGTGGGGCGGAGCCGGCCATAGGGCACGTGAAGCAAGCCCAATGCCTCCACAGAGAGCACATTGAAGCCGTCTCCACCGTCAATAAGGGTCTTGGTGACCGCCATGTTGCAGATGGTGGGGGTGCAAAGCATCGGGAGTGCGCCTGCGCCTGCTGTGGTAGTGGGGTGATCCTCCGAGTCGAAAGTGAGGTCGGCCTTGGGTGCCACCCAGCCCAGGGGAGCCTCTAGCTGCACGCGGGTGGCACCCACTTGGCGGAAGAACTGCTTGACGTGGCAGTCCGAGGGTGGCGCCTACGAGCCACCGAGGAGGGTTGCGACAGCGTGGGGTGCCGGCGCCGCGAAGCGCGCGATGAAGAGGCCGCGCAGTTCCTCCCAGGAGGCCACAGAAGACTCCGGCAAGTTGAGCAGCCAGGCGCGTGGCGTGCCCATGAGGGCCATGGGGAGCCAGTTGGCCATGACCTTGTCGTCTCCATCGGCTGCCCAAACTGCCTCCTCGTATGCTTGGAGGAAGCCTACCGGATCTGCCGCACCGTCGTAGCGGGGCAGCAACTCTGGCCTGAACTTGGGTGGCCACTGCACCCGCCTTAGGGCGAGGGTGAAATCCCAGGGGGGCACAGCTTCTCCGAAGGTGCGCGACGATCCGATCGATGGAGGAGTGCCTGCCATGAGAGCCAGCAGCGGAGCGCAGCAGGCGGAGCGGCGGATCTTCGACGCACCCCTACCTGGCGCGCCAAATGTCGAATTTTGGGTTCCGCAAACCCTTGAGAGGTTTGAACTCTGGGGTGCGTGCGGAGATCTCAACCTCCCTAGTCTTCCTACCCGCCAATCTCACAGCCCAGCGCATCGAGCTCGAAGGAAAGGAGACACAATAGTTTACCCAGGTTCGGGCCAACTTGCGGTGTAAAATCCTACTCCTGCTTTGTGGTGGATTTGCCTCGAGGGGCTGAGGATGAACTAGTACAGTGGAGAACAACCTCAAGAGGTGTGTTCTTGAGCTCAATTGAGCTGGTGAGGGTGGAATGGATGTGGTCGACTTGATCCATCGTCCCTCTTGCCTATGGTGTCTAGGTCCTATTTATAGTGGCCTTAGTCCTCTTCCCAAATGAAGGCGGGAAGGGATCCCCAACGGCCAAATTTGAAGGGAGACAACTAGTACATCTTATCCTGACTAAAGTGGTCTTCACCTGCAAAAGCCTCTGGTTGTCATGTCGCGGTGGGCTCGCTGATGACCTCCGTCCTACCACCCTGGCGGCCCTGGTCTTGTTGCACAGGAAGGGAAACCTTTGGCTGCTTCCTTGGGACTCCGTGCCTGCTGCTTGCCTCCTTTGCACCAAAGAGGAAACTGGTACACTTCGCCCACTGGCGCCCGCCTGTCCTCGATCGTCATGGCTCACGTCACCTGAACCTCATGAGGTGAGCCTTTGCATAGAAATATCCACTCCTCAAGAGCCAGCCTAAGGAGGTTGATCCCTTTGGAGGTCTTGGTGTTGTCCGCCTCACGAGGCTTGGCCCCTCGCGAGGGTCTTCAGTTGTTGATGTCGAAGTTGGGTCGTACCAGGCCACCGATGGAGCCACGTTGTAGGTCGCAGGCAGGCAAGTCTGGGTACCCCTGTATCCAGAATGCCTACATACACATCAATAACATGTATATCAAATATACCTTTGTTCACTTTGCCATTCTTCTTATATGCCAAGTATTTGGCGCAGGTCCACTTCTAGTGACCATTTCCTTTGCAGTAGAAGCACTCAATTTCAGGCTTGGATCCAGCTTTGGGCTTCTTCATGGGAGCAACAACTTGCTTGCCATTCTTCTTGAAGTTCCCTTTTCTTTCCCTTGCCCTTTTTCCTGAAATTAGTGGTCTTATTAACCATCAACACTTGATGCTCTTTCTTTGATTTCTACCTCCATTGATTTTAGCATCGCGAAGAGCTCGGGAATTGTTTTCGTCATCCCTTGCATATTATAGTTCATCACAAAGTTCTAGTAGTTTGGTGATAGTGACTAGAGAACTCTATCAATCACTATCTTATCTGGAAGATTAACTCCCACTTGATTCAAGAGATTGTAGTACCAAGACATTCTGAGCACATGCTCACTAGATGAGCTATTCTCCTCCATCTTGTAGGAAAAGTACTTGTCAGAGGTCTCATACCTCTCGACATGGGCATGAGTCTGAAATACCAATTTTAGCTCCTGGAACATCACATATGCTTCGTGGCATTCAAAACAGGTTTTGAAGTACCGGTTCTAAGCCGTAAAGCATGGGGCACTAAACTATTAAGTAGTTATCATATCGAGCTTGCCAAACGTTCATAATGCCTACATCTGCTCCTGTAATAGGTTTGTCACCTAGCGGTGCATCAAGGACAAAATTCTACTGTGCATCAATGAGGATAATCCTCAGATCATGGACCCAGTCCGTATTATTGCTACCATCATCTTTCAACTTAGTTTACTCTAGGAACATATCAAAAAATAAGGGGGGCTATATCACGAGCTATTGATCTACAACATACATATGCAAAAACTATTAAGACTAAGTTCATGATAAATTTTAGTTCAATTAATCAAATTACTAATAAAGTCCCACTTAAATTAACATCCCTCAAGTTACCTAAGTGATACATGATCCAAATCAACTAACCAATGTCCGATCATCACGTGAGATGGGGTAGTCATCAATGGTGAACATCTCTATGTTGATCATATCTACTATATGACTCACATTCGACCTTTCGGTCTCTAGTGTTCCGAGACCATGTCTGTACATGCTAGGCTCGTCAAGTTTAACCCAAGTATTCTACTTGTGTAAAACTGGCTTACACCCATTGTATGCAAACGTAGAGTTTATCAGACCCAATCATCATGAGGTGCTTCGAAACGACGAACTTTAGCAATGGTGCATACTCGGGGAGAACACTTTTATCTTGAATTTAGTGAATGGATCATCTTATAATGTGATACGTCTCCGTTGTATCTATAATTTTTGATTGTGTCATGCCAATATTCTACAACTTTCATATACTTTTGGAAACTTTTTATATTGTTTTTGGGACTAACATATTGATCCAGTGCCCAGTGCCAGTTCCTGTTTGTTGCATGTTTTTTGTTTTGCAGAATATCCATATCAAATGGAGTCCAAACGCGATAAAAACTTAACGGAGATTTTTTTGGAATATATGTGATTTTTAGGGAAAAGAATCAACGCGAGACGATGCTCGAGGGGCCCACAAGCCATAGGGGCGCGCCCCTACCCTGGGCCCGCCTGGGAGCCTTGAGGCCACCCGAAGGTCGACTGGAGGTATCCTTCGGCCGCATGGAAGATAATATTCTGATAAAAAATGTGTTAAAAATTTCAGCCCAATCGGAGTTACGGATCTCAGGGAATTTAAGAAACGGTGAAAGGCAAGAATCTGGGAACGCGGAAACAGAAGGAAACACACACACACACACACACACACACACACACACACACACAGAGAGAGAGAGAGAGAGAGAGAGAGAGATCCAATCTCGGAGGGGCTCCCGCCCCTCCGTCTCCATGGAGGCCATGGACCAGAGGGGAAACCCTTCTCCAATCTAGGGGGAGGTCAAGGAAGAAGAAGAAGGAGCGGGCTCTCTCCCCCTCTCTCCCGGTGGTGCCGGAACGCCGCCGGGGCCATCATCCTGATGGCGATCTACACCAACAACTTCGACGCCGTCACCATCAACACTCTCCCCCTCTATGCAGCGATGTAACACCTCTTCTCCCCGCTATAATCTCTACTTAAACATGGTGTTGAATGCTATATATTATTTCCCAATGATGTATGGCTATCCTATGATGTTTGAGTAGATCCGTTTTGTCCTATAGGTTGGTTGACGATCATGATTGGTTTGACTTGTATGTTTTATTATTGGTGGTTTCCTATGGTGCTCTTTGTGTCGCACAAGCGTGAGGGATCCCCATTGTAGAGTTTGCAATATGTTCATGATTTTCTTATGGTGGGTGGCGTGAGTGACAGAAGCGCGGACCCGAGTAAGTAGGTTGTTTGCATATGGGAGTAAAGAGGACTTGATAACTTAATGCTATGGTTGGGTTTTACCTTAATGATCTTTATTAGTTGTGTATGCTTGCTAGAGTTCCGATCATAAGTTCATATGATCCAAGCAGAAAAAGTATGTTAGCTTATGGCTCTCCCTCATATAAAATTGCAATAATGATTACTGGTCTAGTTATCGATTGCCTAGGGACAAATAACTTTCTTGTGACAAAAAGCTCTCTACTAAAGCTAACCTAATTGTTTCTTTATCTAAACAGCCCCTAACTTTTATTTACGTCTTCTTTATTATGTTGCAAACCTATCCTATCACACCTACAAAGTACTTCTAGTTTCATACTTGTTCTACATAAAGCGAATGTTAAGCATGCGTAGAGTTGTATCGGTGGTCGATGTAACTTGAGGGACTATTTGTTCTACCTTTAGCTCCTTGTTGGGTTTGACACTCTTACTTATCGAGAAAGGCTCCAATTGATCCCCTACACTTGTGGGTTATCATAATGCTATCGCCGTCTAAGCAAAATAAGATGCATAAGGGATAAACATCAGATGCAATCAAAATATGTGACATGATATGGCCATCATCATCTTGTGCTTTTGATCTCCATCTCCAAAGCATCGTCATGATGACACTTTGCGCCCAGTTTTTTCACTGAAGCGATTCCAAATTTTCAGCTTCTGCGGAAATATCTACCTCCCCGCCCCCTCCCCCTTACCAAAAGCCACATTTCCCCTGTTTCCGCCTTCCTTTCCAAGTTGAAACCTTCACTCCTTGCTTGCAGCACCGCCTCCTTGCCGGCGACGCTCCTTCATGCTGCTCGGCCTCGCCTATCCAGGCAGGTAATCCACACCCGAACCCCATCCTCCTCCTCCTTCCACATCCCACATGCCCCGACCGTTGGCGCGAGCATGACACCTTCCACCCAAATCACCAACCCCTCCACCAAATAAGCACTGCCCTAAGCCATGGTGCACGCAGTATAGCCAGGATCTCAAGGAGCATTTGCAGCGGAGAAGCAAATTGTGGCCGCACGCGCGGATGAGGTCGCGATGTCTGCCATTCGTGTTGACCCCCAGATCTTGGAGGAGCACCTCGCCGTCGAGGCCACCGTCGATGCCTCGCGCGCCGGCGCCACAGCACGGTTGGCAGCTTTAAATGACTGTTCGTGACATTTTCTCGAGGCCACCATCGGTGCCTTCGATAACGAGATGTTTTCTCAGTGTGCACGTGCTTACCTCATCTCGAGATCCAGCAGGTTGGTGCCCGGAGCGGCTCAGGCAACTCACCACTACGACGAGGGCACCCACGACGCGGAGGCCTCGCCCTCTTCCATGTCCAAGGATCCAATCATCATCGATATCCCGACAATGAGTAGCTTGTCTTATTAGCTCACTATAAGGACCCACTTTCAGTTTGCTAGCTATTGCCTTTCCTCAACAAATTCTAGTGAATTGTGCTATCTACTTTTACCATGCAATCTTCTGCTCTAGTATATATGTTCTATATGTCGTGCAATGTGGTGTTCAGTTAACTGTTTGGTTCAATTCTGCAAATGTGATGTTCAATTCTTTAGGGTGCAATTTTCCAAGTTGTCAAGCATGCTTGGTTTGGTTAACTATCTGATCTTCTATCAGGAGTATGTTATATTGTGCAATGTGGTGCTCAATTAACGTTTGATCCATTTGTTGTGGTTTTAGTTAACTGTTTGGTTCAATTCTGCAATGTGTTGTTCAATTGTTGTGTGTGCATTTTGTTATTGTATACCATGTGAAAATAAAATCGAATTTGGTCGTACTAAATACATGAGAAACAAATACAATTGCTATATTTCCAAGTTGTTAGGCATGCTTGGTTTGGTTAACTGTCTGATCTTCAATTAGGAGTATGTTATATTGTGCAATGTGGTGCTCAGTTAAGGTTTGGTTCATTTGTTGTGGTGTTTAGTTAACTGTTTGGTTCAATTCTGTAATGCGATGTTCAATTGTTGTGTGTGCATTTTGTTATTGTATACCATGTGAGAAATAAATTAAATTTGGTTGTACTAAATACATGAGAAACAAATACAATTGTTATATTTCCAAGTTGTTAAGCATGCTTGGTTTGGTTAACTGTCTGATCTTCTATTAGGAGTATGTTATATTGTGCAATGTGGTGCTCAATTAATGTTTGGTTCATTTGTTGCGGTGTTTAGTTAACTTCTTGGTTCAATTCTGCAATGCGATGTTCAATTGTTGTGGCTGCATTCTGTTATTGTATACTATTATACCTTGCCTTTTTTTATTCCTTTGACCCATTTCCAACATAGAGAAGATATTTATGCAATCCTTGTTTTTAGGCCTTTCCAGAGCAGTACTGATGATTACCTCTCAAACCACCTCTATGGTCAGGAGGCGAGGAAAGTTTTCATACAACACCCACGGTTCAATATTGAAGTGTTCGTGAAGGGGAGGAAGGATGGACGGTCAATCATCCACAGGCACTGGCCTAAAGTTGCAAAGACCTTCAACATCAATGAAGGCTCAATATTCGCCTTCCGCTTCAGCAGTTTTCCAGATGAGATGCATCTGTCTATGTACCGTCTATGAAGCTAATTTCAAAAGGTTCTAGATGTTGCATGTGAAACTTGGTGCTGGTGCAGTTGTGTAATGGGGTAGCTGAGTGCTGGAGCTGTATCATGTTGTACTCGGATGTATTTCAATTATGAAATCCTGCTTCCTTAATATAGAAATGAAATATATTATGTGCTTAATATGAATGTCAATTAGATTAATAAATGGATTATTAATAATAGGGCAATTAGCCTGCTAATTGGGTTTTCCTATTGCAAACGGTTATTCAGAAAACACCGTGGGCGATGACCTGATAATCCACAAGTGTAGGGGGTCGCAACAGTTTTTGATAAGTAAGAGTGTCGAACCCAACGAGGAGCTAAAGGTAGAATAAATATTCCCTCAAGTTCTATCGACCATCGATACAACTCTACGCACGCTTGACGTTCACTTTACCTAGAACATGTATGAAACTAGAAGTACTTTGTAGGTGTGATAGGATAGGTTTGCAAGATAATAAAGAGCACGTAAATAAGAAGTAGGGGCTGTTTAGATAAAGATGCAATAAAGTAAGTATTAGTAGAGAGCTTTTTGTTACGAGAAAGTTATTTGTACCAAGGCTATCGATAACTAGACCGGTAATCACTATTGCAATTCTATTTGAGGGACAGGCATAAGCTAACATACTTTCTCTACTTGGATCATATGCACTTATGATTGGAAGTCTAGCAAGCGTCCGCAACTACTAAAGATTTATTAAGGTAAAACCCAACCATAGCATTAAAGCATCAAGTCCCCTTTTATTCCATACGCAACAATCCCCTTACTCGGGTTTGTGTTTCAGTCACTCACGCAACCCACTATAAGCGAATCATGAACGCATTGCAACACCCTACAGCGGGAATCCCTCATGCTTGCGTGACACGGAGGGCACCATAGGACAGCACCAATAATAAAACATGCAACTCAAACCAATCACGATCATCAATTAACCCGTAGGACAAAACGGATCTACTCAAACATCATAAGATAGCCATACATCATTGGGAAATAATATATAGCATTGAGCACCATGTGTAAGTAGAGATTACAGCGGGTAAGAGAGAGGTTACACCGCTGCATAGAGGGAGGAAGAGTAGGTGATGAAGGCGGTGAAGTTGTTGGTGAAGATCGCGATGATGATGATGGCCCCCGGCAGCGCTCCGGCGCCACCGGAAGCAAGGGGGAGAGAGCCCCCCTTCTTCTTCTTCTTCCTTGACCTCCTACCTAGATGGGAGAAGCGTTTCCCCTCTTGTCCTTGGCTCCCATGTCTTAGGAGGGGTGAGAGCCTCTCCGAGATTGGATCTACCTCTCTGTTTCTGCGTTCTCTGATTCTACCCCTTCACCGTTTCTTAAATATCTGGAGATCCGTAACTCCGATAAGGGTGAATCTTTCGCCCAGATCTTTCTCATAAAATTAGCTTTCTTGCGCCAAAAGAAAAGCGTCAACCACCTTACGGTTGGCCCACGAGAGCCCAGGCTGCGCCCGAGGGTAGGGCGCGCCCCCCTGTCTCGTGGCCACCCCGGACACCGTGTCGCGTTGATTTCACTTCCCAAAAATCATAAATATTCCAAAAAAAATCTCCATCCGTTTTTATCCCGTTTGGACTCCGTCTGATATTGGGTTACTGCGAAACAAAAAACATGCAACAAACAGGAAGTGGCACTGGGCACTGGATCAATATGTTAGTCCCAAAAATAGTATAAAAAGTTGCCAAAAGTATATGAAAGGTGAATAATATTGGCATGGAACAATCAAAAATTATAGATACGACGGAGACGTATCATGACCTCAGGCAACGCACATAGTTTCTAGGAATAAACCGTGTTGGATCAATGAACAATCGCACATGACATTCTCTTGAAAACTGTTTGCGTTACGCCACCTTGCGCAAACGTTTTCCTTGGAGTGACTGTGTGGGATGTATATACGAACGGAAACGTTTAGCAGGGACTGACTGTGTGGGATGTACTTATGATCGGAAATGATTTCACCTGTATAATTGTATTTTTAGCACTACTCTATGTATAACCATATTTTGTCGCTCGCCGGTCGCACACGACCTCATTTTGCCGAGCGTGTGTGCCAGGAGGGCATATCCCCGATAGTTTCTGGGTCGTGTGGGAAGGACCCCCCTATCGCAGTCACTCACTAGGTGACGGTTCTGAACGCCGTCGCGAAAAGGGGTTAAAAACCGTTTGTATAGCACCGACGCGTACTAGTGGGAGAAGTTATAATATAGTAGCTATAGTGAAAAAACAAAATATGAATGGGTTTGCAATATTACTTAAAGTGGTGATTTGTATTATTGTACTAACGAATCTCACGAGGGTTTTTTTAAGTTTTGTGTGATTGAAGTTTTCAAGTTTTGGGTGAGATCACGATGGATGAAGGAATAAGGAGTGGCAAGAGCCTAAGCTTGGGGATGCCCGAGGCACCCCAAGGTAATATTCAAGGACTCCCAAGAAACTAAGCTTGGGGATGCCCCAGAAGGCATCCCCTCTTTCTTCCAACGATCATTGGTAATTTTACTTGGAGCTATATTTTTATTCGTCACATGATATGCATAAATCTTGGAGCATCTTTTGTGTTTATTTTTCCTTTTTATTTTATGCACCATGCTGGTATGAGATAGTCCTTGGTTGATTTATAGAATGCCCTTTGCACTTCACTTATATCTTTTGAGTACGGCTTTATAGAATGCTTCATGTGCTTCACTTATATCTTTTTAAGTTTGGATTGCCTGTTTCTCTACACATAAAAAATGCCATTTGTAGAATGCTCTTTTGCTTCACTTATATTTGTTAGAGCGTGGGCACATCTTTTGTAGAAAGAATTAAACTCTCATCTTCACTTATATCTATTTAGAGAGTTGACATGAATTGGTAATTCACATGGTTAGTCATAAAATCCTATGTAAAAACTTGTAGATCACTGAATATGATATGTTTGATTTCTTGCAATAGTTTTGCATATAAAGATGGTGATATTAGAGTCATGCTAGTGAGTAAATGTGGATTGTTAGAAATACTTGTGTTAAGGTTTGTGATTCCCAAAGCATGCACGTATGGTGAACCGTTATGTGATGAAGTCGGAGCATGATTTATTTTTTGATTGCCATCCTTTGTGAGGAGGTCGAGATCGCGTGATGGTTAACTCCTACCAACCCTTCCCCTAGGAGCATGCGTGTAGTACTTTGTTTCGATGACTAATAGACTTTTGCAATAAGTATATGAGTTCTTTATGACTAATGTTGAGTCCATGGATTATACGCACTCTCACCCGTCCACCATTGCTAGCCTCTCTAGTACCACGCAACTTTCGCTGGTGCATAAACCCTACTTATATCTTCCTCAAAACAGCCACCATACCTACCTATCATGGCATTTCCATAGCCATTCCGAGGTATATTTCCATGCAACTTCCATCATCATCATATACGTACATGACTTGAGCATTCATTGTCATATTGCTTTGCATGATCGTAAGATAGCTAGCATGATATTTTCATGGCTTGTCCGTTTTTTGATATCTTTGCTATGCTAGATCATTGCACATCCTGGTACACTGCCAGAGGCATCCATATAGAGTCATCTTTTGTTCTAGTATCGAGTTGTAATTCTTGAGTTGTAAGTAAATAAAAGTGTCATGATCATCATTATTGGAGCATTGTCCCATGTGAGGAAAGGATGATGGAGACTATGGATCCTTCATAAGTTGGGATGAGACTCCGGACTTAAAATAAAAAACGAGGCCAAAGAGCCCAAAATAAAAAAAGAGGCCAAAGAGCCCAAAATAAAAATTAAAAAAAGAAGAGGGAAAATAAAAAATGAGATAAAAGAGAGAAGGGACAATGCTACTATCCTTTTTCCACACTTGTGCTTCAAAGTAGCACTATATGATATTCATGATAGAGAGTCTCCTAGTTTGTCACTTTCATATACTAGTGAGAATTTTTCATTATAGAACTTGGCTTGTATATTACAATGATGGGCTTCCTCAAATTGCCCTAGGTCTTCGTGAGCAAGCAAGCTGGATGCACACTCACTTAGTTTCTTTTTGAGCTTTCGTACACTTATAGCTCTAGTGCATCTATTGCATGGCAATCCCTACTCACTTGCATAGATATCGATTGATGGGTATCTCCATAGCTTATTAATTTGCCTAGTTGATGTGAGACTATCTCCTTCTTTTTGTCTTCTCCGCAACCACCATATTCTATTCAACTTATAGTGCTATATCCATGGCTCACGCTCATGTATTGCGTGAAAGTTGAAAAAGTTTGAGAATACTAAAGTATGAAACACTTTCTTGACTAATACTGGGGTTGTGCATGATGAAATATTTTGTGTGATGAAGATGGAGCATAGCCAGACCATACGATTTTGTAGGAATAACTTTCTTTGGCCATGTTATTTTGAGAAGACATGATTGCTTTATTAGTATGCTTGAAGTGTTATTGTCTTAACGTCAAATGATAGACTATTGCTTTGAACCACTCTTGTCTTAATATTCATGCCATGATTAGATTATATGATCAAGATTATGCTAGGTAGCATTCCACATCAAAAATATCTTTTTTTTATCATTTTCCTACTCGGGGACGAGCAAGAACTAAGATTGGGGATGCTGATATGTCTTCGTCGTATCTATAATTTTTTATTGTTTCATGCCAATATTCTACAACTTTCATATACGTTTGGCAACTTTTTATATTATTTTTGGGACTAACATATTGATCGAGTGCCCAATGCCAGTTCCTGTTTGTTGCATGTTTTGTTTTGCATAATATCCATACCAAACGGAGTCTAAACGTGATAAAAACTTAGAGATTTTTTTGGAATAAATGTGATTTTGGGGAAAATAATCAACGCGAGACGACGCCCGAGGGGCCCACAAGCCCTAGGGGCGCGACCCCTGCCCTGGGCGCACCTGGGAGCCTTGTGGCCACCCCGAAGGTTGGTTGGAGGTGTCCTTCGGCCGCAAGAAATCTAATATCTAGATAAAAATCATGTTAAATTTCATCCCAATCGGAGTTATGGATCTGCGAGAATTTAAGAAACGGTGAAAGGCCAGAATCTGGGAACGCAGAAACAGAAGGAAACAGAGAGAGAGAGAGAGAGAGAGAGAGAGAGAGAGAGAGAGATCCCATCTCGGAGGGGCTCCCGCCCCTCCGCTGCCATGGAGGCCATGTACTAGAGGGAAAACCCTTCTCCCATCTAGGGGGGAGGTCAAGGAAGGAGGAGGGGGACACTCTCCCCCTGTCTCTCCCGGTGGCGCCGGAATGCTGCAGGGGCCATCATCATGACGGCGATCTACACCAACAACTTCACTGCCGTCACCACCAACTCTCTCCCCCTCTATGCAGCGGTGTAACACCTCTTCTCCCCACTGTAATCTCTACTTAAACATGGTGCTCAATGCTATATATTATTTCCCACTGATGTATGGCTATCCTATGATGTTTGAGTAGATCTGTTTTGTCCTTTGGGTTGATTGATGATCATGATTGGTTTGAGTTGTATGTTTTATTATTGGTGTTTTCCTATGGTGCTCTCCGTGTCGCGCAAGCGTGAGGGATCCCCGTTGTAGGGTTTGCAATATGTTCATGATTTGCTTATGGTGGGTGGTGTGAGTGACAGAAGCGCAGACCCAACTAAGTAGGTTGTTTGCGTATGGGAGTAAAGAGGACTTGATACTTTAATGCTATGGTTGGGTTTTACCTTAATGATCTTTAGTAGTTGTGGATGTTTGCTAGAGTTCCAATCATAAGTGCATATGATCCAAGTAGAGAAAGTATGTTAGCTTATGCCTCTCCCTCGTATAAAATTGCAATAATGATTACCGGACTAGTTATTGGTTGCCTAGGGACAAATAACTTTCTTGTGACAAAAAGCTCTCTACTAAAGCTAACCTAATTGTTTCTTTATCTAAATAGCCCCTAGCTTTTATTTAGGTGTTCTTTATTATCTTGCAAACCTATCCTATAACACCTACAAAGTACTTCTAGTTTCATACTTGTTCTAGGTAAAGCGAACATTAAGTGTGCGTAGAGTTGTATCGGCGGTCGATAGAACTTGAGGGAATATTTGTTCTACCTTTAGCTCCTCGTTGGGTTCGACACTCTTACTTATTGAGAAAGACTACAATTGATCCCCTACACTTGTGGGTTATCATAATACTACCACCGTTCTAAGCAAAATAAGATGCATAAAGGATAAACATCAGATGCAAATCAAAATATGTGACATGATATGGCCATCATCATCTTGTGCTTTTGATCTCCATCTCCAAAGCATCGTTATGATCTCCATCGTTGTGTCGGGGTCGTCTCGCCAACTATTCCTTCTACAACTATTGCTAAGGCATAGCGATAAATTAAAGCAATTACATGGCAATTGCATTTCATATAATGATCAAGAGACAACCCAAAGGCTCCTGCCGGTTGTCGATATTACAAAACATGATCATCTCATACAACAACATATATCACATCACATCTTGACCATATCACATCACAACATGCCCCGCAAAAACAAGTTAGACGTCCTCTACTTTATTATTGCAAGTTTTTACGAGGCTGCTACAGGCTTCTAGCAAGAACCGTTCTTACCTACGGCAAAAACCACATCGGTGATTCATCAAGTTTGTTGTTTTAACCTTCTTCAAGGACCGGCCGCTGTCAAATTTGATTCAACTAAAGTAGGAGAAATAGACACCCACCAGCCACCTTTATGCAAAACAAGTTGCATGTCTATCAGTGGAACCGGTCTCATGTACGTGGACATGTAAGGTTGGTCCGGGCCGCTTCATCCCACAATACCACCGAATCAAAATAAGACATTGGTGGTAAGCAGTATGACTATCACCACCCACAACTCATTGTGTTCTACTCGTGCATATCATCTACACATAGACCTGGCTCGGATGCCACTGTTGGGAAACGTTGCATGGAAAACAAAAATTTCTACACACACGCAAGATCTATCCATGGAGATGCATAGCAACGAGAGGGGATAGTGTGTCTACGTACCCTCGTAGACCATATAGAGAAAGTGTTTATCAATGCGGTTGATGTACTGATACACCTTCACGATCCGCCCGATCAAGTACCAAACGTACGGCACCTCCGCACTCAGCACACGTTTAGCTCGATGACGTCCTGCCTTCTTGATCCAGCAAGACGGGTTAAGTAGTAGATGAGTTCCGGCAGCATGACGGTGTGGTGACAGTGGTGATGCAACTATCTTCGCTGGGCTTCACCAAGCACTACAAAAATATGACCGAGGATGAGCTAGAGGGAGACGGGCACCGCACACGGCTAGGGAATCATGGTGTGTGTTAGCCCTCTCCCTCCTCTCATATATATAGGTGGAGGGAGAGGGGAGGCAGCCCCTAGGGCGCCCCAAGTAGCCGGCGGCTGCCCTGGCCGAACTCCCCCCTTCCATATTTCTCTAGGGGGGAAGGAAAGGGAGGTTGGCTGCATTTGGGGCGCCTCCTCCTTCCGTTCCTCCCTCCTTTGTGAAGGAAATATGCCCTAGAGGCAATAATAAAGTTATTATTTATTTCCTTAACTCATGTTAAATGTTTATTATTCATGCTAGAATTGTATTAACCGGAAACTTAGTACATGTGTGAATACATAGACAAAACATAGTCCCTGGTATGCCTCTACTTGACTAGCTCGTTAATCAAAGATGGTTAAGTTTCCTAACCATAGACATGTGTTTTCATTTGATGAATGGGATCACATCATTAGGAGAATGATGTGATGGACATGACCCATCCGTTAGCTTAGCATTATGATCGTGTTAGTTTCATTGCTACTACTTTCTTCATGACTTATACAAGTTCCTCAGACTATGAGATTATGCAACTCCTGAATACCGGAGGAACACTTTGTGTGCTACCAAACGTCACAACGTAAAAGGATGATTTAAAGGTGCTCTACAGGTGTCTCCGAAGGTGTTTGTTGGGTTGGTATAGATCGACATTAGGATTTGTCACTCTGTGTTTCGGAGAGGTATCTCTAGGCCCTCTCGGTAATACTCATCACTATAAGCCTTGCACGCATTGTAACTAATGAGTTAGTTGCGGGATGAAGTATTATAGAACGAGTAAAGAGACTTGCCGATAACGAGATTGAACTAGGTATTGAGATACCGACTATCGAATCTCGGGCAAGTAACATACCGATGACAAAGGGAAGAATGTATGTCGTTATGCGGTTTGACCGATAAAGATCTTCGTAGAATATGTAGGAACCAATATGATCATCCAGGTTCCGCTATTGGTTATTGACCGGAGACATGTCTCGGTCATGTCTACATAGTTCTCGAACCCGTAGGGTCCGCACGCTTAACGTTCGATGACGATTGGTATTGTGAGTTTATGTGTTTTGATGTACCGAAGGTAGTTTGGAGTCCCGTATGTGATCATGGACATGACGAGGAGTCTTGAAATGGTCGAGACATAAAGATTGATATATTGGACGGCTATATTCGTACACCAGAAGTGCTCTGGGTGATTTCGGAGAAAACCGGATCGCTGGAGGGGTTACGGGAACCCCCCGGGGAAGTATTGGTCCTTAGTGGGCCTTAGGGGAGAGAGAGGGCAGCAGCCCAGGAGGTGGCGCCCCCCTCCAAGGGGAGTCTGAATTGGACTAGGGGAGGGGGCGTAGCCCCTCTTTCCCTCTCCCTCTCCCTCTCCCTCTCCTTCCTTCCCCCTTCCCCCTCCTAGTTCGACTAGGAAAGGGGGAGTCCTACTCCTACTAGGAGGAGGACTCCTCCCCTCCTTGGCGCGCCCAAGGGCCGGCCGGCCTCCCCCCTTGCTCCTTTATATACGGGGCCAGGGGGCACCCTAGGACACACAAGTTGACATTGTTTAGCCGTGTGCGGTGCCCCCCTCCACAGTTACACACCTCGGCCATATCGTCATAGTGATTAGGTGAAGCCCTGCGCCGGTAACTTCATCATCACCGTCACCATGCCGTCATGTTGGCGGAACTCTCCCTCGTCCTCAACTGGATCAAGAGTACGAGGGACGTCCCCGAGCTGAACGTGTGTTGATTGCGGAGGTGTCGTATGTTCGGTGCTAAGATCGGTCGGATCGTGAAGATGTACGACTACATCAACCGCGTTGTCATAACGCTTCCGCTTTCGGTCTACAAGGGTACGTGGACACACTCTCCCCTCTCATTTCTATGCATCACATAGATAGATCTTGCGTGATCGTAGGAATTTTTTTGAAATTACCACGTTCCCCAACAGTGGCATCCGAGCCAGGTCTATGCGTAGATGTTATATGCAGAAGTAGAACACAAAGAGTTGTGGGCGATAATAGTCATACTACTTACCAGCATGTCATACTTTGATTCGACAGTATTGTTAGATGAAGCGGCTCAGACCGACATTGCGCATATGCTTATGCAAGACTGGTTCTACCGACATGCTTTGCACATAGGTGGCTGGTGAGTGTTTGTTTCTCCAACTTTAGTTGAATCGAGTGTGGCTACGCCCGGTCCTTGTTAAAGGTTAAAATAGCACATTGACGGAAAATCATTGTGGTTTTGATGCGTAGGTAAGAACGGTTCTTGCTAGAAGCCCGTAGCGGCCACGTAAAACTTGCAACAACAAAGTAGAGGACGTCCAACTTGTTTTTGCAAGGCTTGCTATGCTGTGATATGGTCAAGCATGATGTGATATAAATTGTTGTATGAGATGATCATGTTTTGTAACAAAGTTACCGGGAACTGGCGGGAGCCATATGGTTGTCGCTTTATTGTATGCAATGCAATCGCCATGTAATTGTTTTACTTTATCACTAAGCGGTAGCGATAGTCGTAGTAACAATAGGTGGCGAAACGACAATGATTCTATGATGGAGATCAAGGTGTCATGACGGTGACGTTGGAGATCATGATGATGCTTCGGTGATGGAGATCATGATCACAAGATGATGATGGCCATATCATGTCACATATTTTGATTGCATGTGATGTTTATCCTTTATGCATCTTATTTTTCTTAGAATGTCGGTAGCATTATAAGATGATCCCTTACTAAATTTCAAGGTACAAGTGTTCTCCCTGAGTATGCACCATTGGTACAGTTCGTCGTGCCGAGACACCACGTGATGATCGGGTGTGATAAGCTCTACGTTCACATACAAAGGGTGCAAGCCAGTTTTGCACACGCAGAATACTCGGGTTAAACTTGACGAGCCTAGCATATGCAGATATGGCCTCGGAACACTAAGACCGAAAGGTCGAGCGTGAATCATATAGTAGATATGATCAACATAGTGATGTTCACCATTCAAAACTACATTTCACGTGATGATCAGACATGGTTTAGTTGATTTGGTTCACGTGATCACTTAGATGATTAGAGGGATGTCTATCTAAGTGGGAGTTCTTAAGTGATATGATTCATTGAACTTTAATTTATGGGCCATTTGCATTTCTGTCCCTAACTCGAACCACCTAATCAGATATACCCCTAATTTGAAAGCCTGCTCAAATTTGCCCCTCCGCCGTTAGGTGCCCTTACAGAAATGCCCTTCTGCGACGTTACCGTCCGGTCAAACAACTTTGACCGTCCTGAAAAAAATAGCAAAAGAAATTTAAAAAATCCAAAATTTTATGAGATCGAAGATAGTCATGTGCGCAAGGTGCATGCAAATTTTCGTGCTATTTGGACATTTCATGAGCTGGTGGTGAGGAAAAACAGTTAATATGCATGCTTGTGAACAGTAAATTTGAAATAAAATAGCCAGAAAATTCAAAAAAAATATGAAATTTTTTGGCATCAAAGAGGCTTGGGTGCACAAGGTGGTTGCAAGTTTTTGTGATCAAATGACATGCGAGGAGCTCTAGCAAGAAAAAAGAAAATAGTCATTTTTCCCAAGTTTTTTCCAGAGCCAAATTTTGTTTTTCCTCCAGAAGCCCCTCCAATGTCCAAACACAACAAAAATTTGCACACAGCTTGTAGACCATAGCCTCTTTGATGCCAAAAAATTTCATATTTTTTTGAAATTTCTTGCTATTTTTTTGAATTTACTGTTCACAGGTTTACATATTTATTGTTTTTCCTTTGACATGAGCTCCTGGAATGCCCAAACAACACGGAAATTTGCATGCACATTGCGAACCTGAGTATCTTTGATCGCACAAATTCTCAGATTTTTTAGATTTTTTTGCTATTTTTTCAGGACGGTCAATGCCCTTTGACCGGCTTTGACCTGCTTTGACCGGACGGTAACGGCACAGAAGGGCATTTCTGTAAGTGCACCTAACGGCGGAGGGGCAAATTTGAGTAGGCTTTGAAATTAGGGGTAAATCTGAGAGTGTGCGCAAATTAGGGGCATAGATGTAAATGTCCCTTAATTTATCATGAACTTAGTACCTGATAGTATTTTGCATGCCTATGTTGTTGTAGGTCAATGGCCCGTGCTACCGTTCCTTTGAATTTTAATGCATTCCTAGAGAAAGCTAAGTTGAAAGATGATGGCAGCAACTACACGGACTGGGTCCGTAACTTGAGGATTATCCTCATTGTTGCACAGAAGAATTACGTCCTGGAGGCACCGCTAGGTGCCAGGCCTGCTGCAGATGCTACTGATGACGTTAAGAACGTCTGGCAGAGCAAAGCTGATGACTACTCGATAGTTCAGTGTGCCATGCTTTACGGCTTAGAATCGGCACTTCAAAGACGTTTTGAACGTCATGGAGCATATGAGATGTTCCAAGAGTTGAAGTTAATATTTCACGCAAAGGCCTGACTTGAGAGATATGAATTCTCCAACAAGTTCTACAGCTGCAAAATGGAGGAGAATAGTTATGTCAGTGAACACATACTCAAAATGTTTGGGTATCATAATCACTTGACTCAGCTGGGAGTTGATCTTCCAATTGATTGTGTCATTGATAGAGTTCTTCAATCACTGCCACCAAGCTATAAAGGCTTCGTGATGAACTATAATATGCAAGGGATGGAAAAGACTATTCCCGAGCTCTTCGCAATGCTAAAAGCCGCGGAGGTAGAAATCAAAAAGGAGCATCAAGTGTTGATGGTCAATAAGACCACTAGTTTCAAGAAAAAGGGCAAAGGGAAGAAAGGGAACTTCAAGAAGAACGGCAAAAAGGTTGCTGCTCAAGAGAAAGAAACCCAAGTCTGGACCTAAGCCTGAAACTGAGTGCTTCTACTGCAAAGGGATTGGTCACTGGAAGTGGAACTGCCCCAAGTATTTGGCGGATAAGAAGGATGGCAAAGTGAAAGGTATATTTGATATACATGTTATTGATGTGTACTTAACTAATGCTCACAGTAGCGCCTGGGTATTTGATACTGGTTCTGTTGCTCATATTTGCAACTCAAAATAGGGCTACGGATTAAGCGAAGATTGGCTAAGGACGAGGTAACGATGCACGTGGGAAATGGTTCCAAAGTCGATGTGATCGCGGTCGGCAGGTTACCTCTACATATACCATCGGGATTAAATTTAGACCTGAATAATTGTTATTTGATGCCAGCGTTGAGCATGAACATTATATCTAGATCTTGTTTAATGCGAGACGGTTATTCATTTAAATCAGAGAATAATGGTTGTTCTATTTATATGAGTATTATATTTTATGGTCATGCACCCCTGATGAGTGGTCTATTTTTGTTGAATCTCGATAGTAGTAATACACATATTCATAGTGTTGAAGCCAAAAGATTGAAGTTTAATAATGATAATGCAACTTATTTGTGGCACTGCCGTTTGGGTCATATCGGTGTAAAGCGCATGAAGAAACTCCATACTGATGGATTTTTGGAATCACTTGATTATGAATCACTTGGTGCTTGCGAACCATGCCTTATGGGTAAGATGACTAAAACTCCGTTCTCCGGAACAATGGAACAAGCTACTGACTTGTTGGAAATAATACATACCGATGTATGTGGTCCAATGAGTATTGATGCTCGTGGTGCGTATCGTTATTTTCTTACCTTCACAGATGATTTAAGCAGATATGGTTATATCTACTTAATGAAGCATAAGTCTGAAACATTTGAAAAGTTCAAAGAATTTCAGAGTGAAGTGGAAAATCATCATAACAAGACAATAAAGTTTCTACGATCTGATCGTGGAGGAGAATATTTGATTTGCGAGTTTGGTCTTCATTTGAAACAACATGGGATAGTTTCACAATTAACGCCACCTGGAACACCACAGCGAAATGATGTGTCCGAACGTCGTAACCGCACTTTATTAGATATGGTGCGATCTATGATGTCTCTTACTGATTTACCGCTATCGTTTTGGGGTTATGCTTTAGAGATGGTTGCATTCTCTTTAACTAGGGCACCATCTAAATCCGTTGAGACAACGCCTTATGAACTGTGGGTTGGCAAGAAACCAAAGTTGTCATTTCTGAAAGTTTGGGGCTGCGATGCTTATGTGAAAAAGCTTCAACTTGATAAGCTCGAACCCAAATCGGAGAAGTGCGTCTTCATAGGATACCCAAAAGAAACTGTTGGGTACACCTTCTATCACATATACGAAGGCAAAATTTTTGTTGCTAAGAATGGATCCTTTCTAGAGAAGGAGTTTCTCTCGAAAGAAGTGAGTGGGAGGAAAGTAGAACTTGATGAGGTAATTGTACCTGCTCCCTCATTGGAAAGTAGTTCATCGCAGAAATCAGTTCCAGTGATTCCTACACCAATTAGTGAGGAAGCTAATGATGATGATCATGAAGCTTCAGATCAAGTTACTACCGAACCTCGTAGGTCTTCCAGAGTAAGATCCGCACCAGAGTGGTATGGTAATCCTGTTCTGGAAGTCATGTTACTAGACCATGATGAACCTATGAACTCTAAGGAAGCGATGATGAGCCCAGATACAGCGAAATGGCTTGAAGCCATGAAATCTGAGATGGGATCCATGTATGAGAACAAAGTGTGGACTTTGGTGGACTTGCCCGATGATCAACAAGCAATAGAAAATAAATGGATCTTTAAGAAGAAGACCGACGCAGACGGTAATGTTACTGTTTACAAAGCTCGACTTGTTGCAGAAGGTTTTCGACAAGTTCAAGGAGTTGATTACGATGAGACTTTCTCACCCGTAGCGATTCTTACGTCTGTCCGAATCATGTTAGCAATTGCTGCATTTTATGATTATGAAATTTGGCAAATGGATGTCAAAACTCCATTCCTGAATGTATTTCTGGAAGAAGAGTTGTATATGATGCAACTGGAAGGTATTGTCGATCCAAAGGGTGCCAGTAAAGTGTGCAAGCTCCAGCGATCCATTTATGGACTGGTGCAAGCCTCTCGGAGTTGGCATAAATGCTTTGATAGTGTGATCAAAGCATATGGTTTTATACAGACTTTTGGAGAAGCCTGTATTTACAAGAAAGTGAGTGGGAGCTCTGTAGCATTTCTGATCTTATATGTAGATGACATATTGTTGATTGGAAATGATATAGAATTTCTGGATAGCATAAAGGGATACCTGAATAAGAGTTTTTCTATGAAAGACCTTGGAGAAGCTTCTTACATATTGGGCATCAAGATCTCTAGAGATAGATCAAGACGCTTAATTGGACTTTCACAAAGCACATAACTTGATAAAGTTTTGAAGAAGTTCAAAATGGATCAGTCAAAGAAAGGGTTCTTGCCTATGTTACAAGGTGTGAAGTTGAGTCAGACTCAAAGCCAGACCACCACAGAAGATAGAGAGAAAATTAAAGTCATTCCCTATGCTTCAACCATAGGTTCTATCATGTATGCAATGCTGTGTACCAGACCTGATGTATGTCTTGCTATAAGCATAGCAGCGAGGTACCAAAGTAATCCCGGAGAGGAGCACTGGACAGTGGTCAAGAACATCCTGAAATACCTGAAAAGGACTAAGGATATGTTTCTCGTTTATGGAGGTGAAAAAGAGCTCGTTGTAAATGGTTATATCAATGCAAGCTTTGACACTGATCCGGATGACTCTATGTCGCAAACCGCATACGTATTTTTATTAAATGGAGGAGCTGTCAGTTGGTGCAGTTCCAAGCAGAGCATCATGGCGGGATCTACGTGTCAAGCGGAGTACATTGCTGCTTCGGAAGCAGCGAATGAAGGAGTTTGGATGAAGGAGTTCATATCTGATCTAGGTGTCATACCTAGTGCATCGGGTCCAATGAAAATCTTTTGTGACAATACTGGTGCAATTGCCTTGGCAAAGGAATCCAGATTTCACAAGAGAACCAAGCACATCAAGAGACGCTTCAATTCCATCTGTCATCAAGTGTCGGAAGGGGACATAGAGATTTGCAAGATACACACGGATATGAATGTTGCAGACCCGTTGACTAAGCCTCTCTCACGACCAAAACATGATCAACACCAAAGCTCCATGGGTGTTAGAATCATTACTATGTAATCTAGATTATTGACTCTAGTGCAAGTGGGAGACTGAAGGAAATATGCCCTAGAGGCAATAATAAAGTTATTATTTATTTCCTTAATTCATGATAAATGTTTAGTATTCATGCTAGAATTGTATTAACCGAAAACTTAGTACATGTGTGAATACATAGACAAAACATATAGTCCCTAGTATGCCTCTACTTGACTAGCTTGTTAATCAAAGATGGTTAAGTTTCCTAACCATAGACATGTGTTGTCATTTGATGAACGGGATCAGATCATTAGGCGAATGATGTGATGGACATGACCCATCTGTTAGCTTAGCATTATGATCGTGTTAGTTTCATTGCTACTGCTTTCTTCATGACTTATACAAGTTCCTCAGACTATGAGATTATGCAACTCCCGAATACTGAGGAACACTTTGTGTGCTACCAAACGTCACAACGTAAAAGGGTGATTATAAAGGTGCTCTGCAGGTGTCTCTGAAGGTGTTTGTTGGGTTGGCATAGATCGAGATTAGGATTTGTCACTCCGTGTTTCGGAGAGGTATCTCTAGGCCCTCTCGGTAATACTCATCACTATAAGCCTTGCAAGCATTGTAACTAATGAGTTAGTTGCGGGATGAACTATTACAAAACGAGTAAAGAGACTTGCCGGTAACGAGATTGAACCAGGTATTGATATACCGACGATCAAATCTCGGGCAAGTAACATACCGATGACGAAGGGAACAACGTATGTTGTTATGCGATTTGACCGATAAAGATCTTCGTAGAATATGTAGGAACCAATATGATCATCCAGGTTCCGCTATTGGTTATTGACTGGAGACGTCTCTCGGTCATGTCTACATAGTTCTCGAACCCGTAGGGTCCGCACGCTTAACGTTTGATGATGATTGGTATTATGAGTTTATGTGTTTTGATGTACCGAAGGTAGTTCAGAGTCCCGGATATGATCATGGACATGACGAGGAGTCTCAAAATGGTCGAGACATAAAGATTGATATATTGGACGGCTATATTCTCCTTCCCCCTTCCCCTCCTAGTTCGACTAGGAAAGGGGGAGTCCTACTCCTACTAGGAGGAGGACTCCTCCCCTCCTTGGCGCGCCCAAGGGCCGGCCGGCCTTCCCCCTTGCTCCTTTATATACGGGGGCAGGGGGAACCCTAGGACACACAAGTTGACATTGTTTAGCCGTGTGCGGTGCCCCCCTCCACAGTTACACACCTCGGCCATATCGTCGTAGTGCTTAGGCGAAGCCCTACGCCAGTAACTTCATCATCACCATCACCACGCCGTCGTGCTGACGAAACTCTCCCTCGGCCTCAACTGGATCAAGAGTACGAGGGACGTCCCCGAGCTGAACGTGTGCTGATCGCAGAGGTGTCGTACGTTCGGTGCTAAGATCGGTCGGATCGTGAAGACGTACAACAACATCAACCGTGTTGTCATAACGCTTCCGCTTTGGGTCTAAGAGGGTACATGGACACACTCTCCCCTCTCGTTGCTATGCATCACATAGATAGATCTTGCGTGATCGTAGGAATTTTTTTGAAATTACCTCGTTCCCCAACACTTTTGTGCTTGGGCAAGGGCGGAGGTGCACACCAGCCCCCTTGTGGGCTGGTGTGCTTCCCCCTTTGACTCATAAGGCCTACCACTTACCGGTGGCCTTCCGGAACCCCTTCCGGCACTCCGATGCATACCCGATATATTTCGAAACCTTTCCGGTGTCCAAATAACATCGTCCTATATATCAATCTTTACCTCCGGACCATTCCGGAGATCCTCATCATGTCCGTGATCTCATCCAGGACTCTGAACAATATTCGGTCACCAATTCACATAACTCATATAATACTATATTGTCAATGAATGTTAAGCGTGCGGACCCTACGGGTTCGAGAACTATGTAGACATGACCGAGACACATCTCCGGTCAATAACCAATAGCGGAACCTGGATGCCCATATTGGTTCTTACATATTCTACGAAGATCTTTATCGATCAAACCTAATGACAACATACATAATTCCCTTTGTCTGTCAGTATGTTTCTTGCCCGATATTCGATCGTCGGTATCTCCATACCTAGTTCAATATCGTTACCAACAAGTCTCTTTACTCATTCCGTAATACATGACCTTGTAATTAACTCCTTAGTCATTTGCTTGCAAGCTTATGATGTGTATTACCAAGAGGGCCCGGAGATACATCTCCGGTACTCAGAGTGACAAATCCTAATCTCGATCTATGTCAACTCAACAAACACCTTCGGAGATACCTGTAGAGCATCTTTATGATCATCCAGTTATGTTGTGATGTTTTATAGCACACAAGGTATTCCTCCAGTATCCAGGAGTTGCATAATCTCATAGTCGAAGGAATATGTATTTGACATGAAGAAAGCAGTAGCAATAAACCGAACGATCAATATGCTAAGCTAATGGATGGGTCTTGTCCATCACATCATTCTCCTAATGATGTGATCCCATTATCAAATGACAACTCGTGTCTATGGTTAGGAAACCTTAAACATCTTTGATCAATGAGCTAGTCTAGTAGAGGCTCACTTGGGACACAATATTTGTTTATGTATTCACACATGTATTTAAGTTTCCAATCAATACTATTCTAGCATGAAAAATAAACCTTTATCATGAATAAGGAAATATAAAATAGCAACTTTATTATTGCCTCTAGGGCATATTTCCTTCATGAGCATGCAAAGGTTCGTGCTGAAATGACTTTGAGGAGCTCTACACACAAAAAAGGAACAAAATTCGGCTCCCAAAGAAACACTGAAATTTTGAAAACGTGATTTTGGATTATTATTTTGTGTGTAGAGCTCCTCAAAGGTCCTTTCACCACAAAATTGTGTATGCTCCTTGAGAATCTAGCATCTTGGATTATTGAAAAAGTCTGGATTTTTTGAAATTGTTTTGTTTATAGGGAGAAAATGAGCATGGGGCTCATATATGGATTAGCTAGAGAATCATATTCTTTGGCACTGTCGGGGCAATATTTTTTACATAAAAAGGCATAAGATCCGCCCGGATTTAGATTAATAAACCCAACAAGACCAATGTCATATACAACACAGCTTCTGATTATAGACTAACCAAATGAAAAACATGCAAGTTCCAAAGAAGCCAGCAACAAAAGACATTTAGAGGAGCACAACTCAAGGGGCGTTCCATCTATTGATCGGATGGATGCCCATGATTTTTGACCGGTCTTGGCTGCATCAATGTCCATCTTCTTCCCTAAGGTACTCCACTGCTGAAAAAATAAAGATCATTTGAAGATATAATCAGCAGGTTGGCTATGGCAAGTCCACAATGCTCAAGTTAAAGCCGCTAAAGCACGCTAGGCTAACCTAATATGGTTGTCGTAAGTACTGGCTAATGATAATAGAATTGCATTAAACAATTGGGGGTTCTAGGTGCACCCAAAAAGCAATATCTAACGCAGATTGCTAAGAACAGTCAATGAAGTTCAGCCCAACAACAAGTACGTCTTCAACGAAGTAATGACACAAGTTCGTCATTGTTTAGCCCAATCAATAAAGATTAGAACAAGAGTTTTCACCCCGACATAAAGGAGTGTTCCATTCGACACCTTGATGATGGATCTCCGACAAATGGTTAATATACCAATCGAACAGCTAATCTAAACCGACATGATTTGCCAATTTTTTTTGGCTATAACCTATATTTTGCTACACAATTGGTTAATATACCAATACAAGAGTCCAAAGCCTAAAACCAAATCATAGCCGCGGGAACGCCAACTGCTGCCCATTGAAGTTTCACCATGGTTGTGCCTCCTCCCACCTTCGCCCTAATGATTCCAGCCGCTAGACATAGCCGTCGGCACTCCCTCAACTGTCCTGAGCCCCACCGCCTAGTACGCCCGCCGCGACCCATACGACTGTCGCCAAAGCTTGGGACGCCGTTGCCGAGTTTCAACAATTCTGGCTGTTCTTCGCCTCGCCATAGCACCACCACCGCCTACTGATGTCGATTAGTGGCCGGTCAACCCCGCCGCGACTATACCATGACCACGCCATGCCTAAACCCATGGTTGTTTGGTAAATTAGAAATTTTCCAATTAATTTAATTCATAAATAAACCATGATGAAGCACTAGCAGTAGTAATCTCATACTGATAACTAAACATGTGAACACATACTAAGCATAGAACATGAACATCTATGATAACTAAACATGTGAACACATACTAAGCATAGAACATGAACATTATGATAACTACAAGTACACCTAACACATGAACCAACAAGTAATGGATGAACAAATCATACCCTTCAGTCGGAAAGGTCAAAGCCGCGGCGGCGACATGGGTTTCACCGGCCTTCTTCGTGTCATTGGCCATGTAACCCATGGCGATGTCAAGGAGGGTGAGGACATAGTTGAAGTAGAGGACAAAGAAAACAATAGTGAACAGTCGCACCGAGACACTCCCCAAAAACATGATGTCCCTTCTTGGCGTACAACACCAGGACTCCTTATCCATGAAGGGCTCTTCTTCACCTACAGATCCGACTAGGACTCTTGTAATCCTAGGCCTACGGTAACTTATATAAACTGAGGCTGGACTGGTCGATACAACATCTTCAGACATCTAGACGATCATCAATCTCGCGGTAGATCAACCTGTACTTTGTAGGATACAAGCAAGACGTAGGGTTTTATCTCCCCGGAGGGCCTGGACCTGGGGAAAACCTCATGTCTCTGTTACCATCGTGTCAAGGCTAGCTCAAACCCCCTACCCAAGATCTGCGGAATCGACTCTGTCACTTCTCCCAGTGCAGGATCACAAAAGAAGGAGTTGCGGAGGCTTGCTCTCCCGTACAGCCGTGCATGCAGTCGAAGGGATGCGATCACCAGAAGCAACAACAGAGAGAGGAACGACGGTGGGTTGCACGCGGGGAGGCAGGCAGATGCAATCTGATCAGCTAAGGGCTAGGGTTGCCACCTCCAATATATAAGCGGTTTGGTGGGGAGGCATGGGATTAGGCCCACAACCGAGTTGGGCAACTCTCGATCCGATGGTTTAGATTCATATCATGTCCATTAATGACTCGTAAATTATTGACAATTAATTATCACTAGCGAAAATTAATAAAGTGCATACATGGCATAGCTCTGAACTTGCCTCGTTCGAGAGGTGTGGCAAGGCGAGAGGTGGAGGAATAGCGCGTGTGTACCACTCCTATCCTAATGCTCTAATAGAATGTTTGTTTTTGAAGAAAGGGTGCATTTTATGGATTTAAAATGAAGCATCAAGTGGAGACAAACAGCATAAGCACAGACACCCAGCCTCTATCTTGATAGGATGCACACAACCAACATCGCACAACACAAATACATATACCGACAAATAGTAAAGTCATACAAAGACCAAAACTATGCATTACCAAGTGGTTTGCCCTGCAAATTCTACATTTTACCTCAGTTCTCACACCTTCTTTTTCCCCCGAGTGGTTTGCCTTACAAATTGGTGTAAGTTCTACATTTTACCTTAGTTGGTTTTATCTTATTATAAATTATATTCTCTTTCACCATATATTGGTGCTTCACTCGATTGTTTCGGCAACTTTCCTAGCCTGACGACTTGATTGCACATGTGAGATTATGTGATGTCATGGCAAACACCAAAAGAAAGCAATGTCACAAAAAATTTGAAAACTGTTTTAGTAGTTTCCATACGCATGGAGATAAATCAAAAAACATCTCACTCACTGAACCACATGTTGAACCGCCAAGATATTTTTGCCCATCAAATCAGAGGTGGTAGTTCTATCAATTGCGTTTGGCAGAGCAGTACAAATGTAAAAAAGAATTCATCCCTTGGTGTCTGGTGTCTAGTGAGGCCCCTTCTCGATGGTGTCATCTATCGCAGACTATGGCCGGCCTTGTTACATTGGATAGGAATATCATAGAGATGAAAAATCATAAGAAGTGGTATCTCAATTTTTATAAGAAAAAGATGCCATTTATGAATAGCGTCCAGACTAATATTTTTTTTAAATATGAAGGATTGGTTCTAAGCCTACGTAGAAATAGGAATCCATTCCTACAAACAAAAAAAGGCACCCAAGGATATATATTTTTTAAAAAAGTCCTATCCTATAGAACGCCTACAAACCAACCAAAGCAAGCAATAGGTTTGCCGATCGCTGTTTTGACCGCTCGACTTTTTTTTCCTCGCAATGACATAGGTTTGGTCTTGTATGACTTTGCTCCTTATCGGCGAGTTTATTTGCGTGTGTGCATTAGCATTGACCGTGTGCATCTTAGCTATGCAAGGCCGGGTGTATACTCATTATGTTTGTATCCCCTTGATGTTTCATTTGAGTCAATAAAATTCACGCTTTGTCAAAAAAACAAAGGAGGCAATGACAGCATCTCCAGCCGCGCCCCCAAAACGGCCTCCCCAGGCGATTTTTTTGCGCCAGCGCAGAAAAAACGGCCCAGTCGCGCGCCCAGGAGCCCGTTTTTCGCCGGTTTGGGCCGAAATCAGCGTCGGTGGACCCAGGCCGAACCCGGCGCGCTGGGCGAACGCCGGGGCGAGTGTTTTTGGCGCGAAACAGCCGCCGGCCTGCCGAGTCAGCGAGACGGGCGCTTCGTCGCCCTCATCGCCTCGGTTCCCGCGGGAATCAATGCCAAGGTTGCCGCGCTGCCGCCGCCGGTCAGCCTTGCCATTGATTCCCCATCACGGGCGGCGCGTCACGGGGCGGCACGGCGTCGCCTCCCCTCCCGCCACGCGTACACACGGGCGCGACTATATAAGCCGGTGGCCTCCATCACCTCTGGCCACACCAGCCCTAGCCGCCGAGCTCTCTCCCTCTCCCGTGCGCCGCCGCCGAGCTCTCCCTCTCCCGTGCGCCACCACCGAGCCCTCCCTCTCCCTCACTCCGTCACCCGATGGCCGCTCGTTTCCCCGGCGACGCGGCGGCGGCCAACGGCTTTGGCCGCCGCTCGCTCCAGAAACAGAGTCGTGGCTCCTGCTCGAGGCCAACATCGCGGCGCCGCCGGACATGCGCGCCGGGCTGACGGGGTGGAGGCTCAGCAATGAGGGAGTGCCCGTTCCCTCGTTGCCCGACGCCGAGGCCCCTACTTCGCCGCCGAGTTCGACTACGTGCGTGCCTTCCTCACCGACGAGCAGCTCGCCCTCCCCCAGTACGCCGCCGACAACCAGGCGGCGTGGGCGGCGTACTTCAAGCACCGCCAGGAGCAGAGGCTGGCATCCACCAACGGGGTGCCGGTGGTGGGCGGCGTGAAGAACAGCGAGGGGTGCCGCGTGTGGTGGGGCGCCCCCGGCCGCACGCTCGACGGTGTGCTGGCGTACCTTGAGGGCGGCAATGAACCGCCGCTGGCATACCCTCCCCCGGCGGCCGCCCCGGCCCACCGCCGATGCACCGGGCAATCGATGCCCAGGAGGTTCGGTTCCTCCTCGTTTTCCTCCTCGCACTCCTCCTCACGCTCTTCTTCCCACTCCTCTGGCTCTCCGGCGTTGCTCAGTGTCAAGGCCGAGCCCGCGGCCGAGACGCCGCTCTGCCGGCGCACTCGCAGCGCCGGCATCATCATAAACGAGGGTGGCCGGCGCGCCTCCTCGCCGGCTCCTCCGCGCTTCGTCAAGTCAAAGACGGAGCCGGAGCTCGCGGCCATGAAAACGGAGCCGGGTCTCCCCGCCGTGAAGACGGAGCCCGACGACGTGGAGCTTAACGACGAGGCGGCCCTGAAATGGGCGCCCAAGGACTACCTGAAGATGGAGATGGAGCGCCAGCGCGCCGCCCTGCAGCGCTTCGAGCAGCGCCGCCGGGGCCGCGACGGAGGAGGCGCCGTCGTCCTCGACGACAGTGACGACGACGACGCGCCGCCGCCGCCACCAGTCTGCCATGGCGACGCCGGGCAGGGGTCCAGCAGGGACGGCCGCGTCAAGGAGGAGAAGGCCGACGACGGCGGCGGCGAGGATGGCGACGGTGACGACGACGGCGACTACTCCGCATTCAGCGGTTTCTTTTTTTAGATAAATTTGCTATGTAAGCCACGAACATGTCTAATATATGTCAAAGTTTGCCGAATTTTAGCCGTGTTTGACCAAACTTCGTCGAGTAGTTTAAAAAAAATAGACGCGTTTGGTGGCGGCCCTGGGGTCGGCGACTTGGAACCAACTCGCCCTCATGCCTTTTTTTTGCGCCGGCTCGTTCCCAGACGACGATTTTACACGCCCTCTGGAGGGCCAACGGCTGGAGACGCTCTGAGTGAGTGATAATGGGGTCAAAAGCGATATGCTGTTGGCGTGGGTGTGAGAGTCACCATTTACCGCCGGCGGTGTACTAATATTCCGTCGTTCATCGTAAAGAAAGTTTCTGTTGCAGACTGTTTTATTAATTCGTGCTGGCATCTCTCTCCGCTGGAAACACCTGCGATTACAAGCACAGGTGGTGATCTTCGCTGCATTTGCCCCTCAGATTGTGTGGTCCATTAATTGCCACATGTGTTTAGATCCAGTCAACTCTTACGATTTGTTTACCACCTTTCGTTACATGCCTGATTTGTTTTCTTCTAACTGAAGATTGGGGCCAGCTTGTACAGATATGGATTAAAACTAAAGTAAGATACACAATGCACACACGTATATTTTATGGGTCTCAACACATTACCAACAGATCGCCAATTATTACGAGTTTCTTGCCAACATTTTCTTGATGCTCCTTGTGAGATACTCCTTCCGTTCCGTATTACTTTTTTTTTAGAACAGAGGCGCTTGCCCGGCCTTAGAATGAGGCCCTTATGAGTACAAACGTCCGAGCACAACTAGAAAGCGAAAGCGAAACAAGCAAGCCGAAGCGAAAAAAAGGGGATACAAGCCCGTAGGCGGACACATAGCGTCGTAGCGCAAGTCCAGATCAGGGTCCAACGATCGCTCTCAAGATGGGCGCCTTGCCGACGTCAGGCAAAGTTGCTCTATGAAGCGCGTCGAAGCTCAGTACACTTTGCCTGCACCCTTTTGACGAGATCCTCCACGAGTCCTTTGCCATGTCGCTTTGCCAGAAGCTTCCATAGCTTCAGGAAAGACACCATTTTATATAGCATATCAGCCGGATGCTTGATAAAAACACCCTCTATTAGCGCTTTATTGCGAGTGGTCCACGGAGACCATGCTAGAGCCCCAAACCCTAGTCAGGTCATCCTCTTATCTCTCCCGGAGGTTGCGGCCGCACGCCGGTAAAAACCTGAGAACCCACTTGGGTTCCATGAGGACCCCATCGCCGATCTAACTGCACTCCACATAAATCTAGCCATAATACAACGAAACAGGATATGATCCCGATCTTCGTTATCGCCACACCACACACATCGACCGTCTCCCGGGCCGTGTCGCTTTTGTATCTGGTCCCTGCTCGCAATTCGATTACGGGCGACTTGCCAGAGGAAGATCTTGATTTTGGATGGCATTCGTGAAGGAAATATGCCCTAGAGGCAATAACAAAATTATTATTTATTTCCTCATATCATGGTAAATGTTTATTATTCATGCTAGAATTGTATTATCCGGAAACATGATACATATGTGAATACATAGACAAACATAATGTCACTAGTATGCCTCTACTTGACTAGCTCATTAATCAAAGATGGTTATGTTTCCTAACCATAGACATGTGTTGTCATTTGATTAACGAGATCACATCATTAGAAGAATGATGTGATTGACTTGACCCATTCTGTTAGCCTAGCACTTGATCGTTTAGTATGTTGCTATTGCTTTCTTCATGACTTATACAAAGTTTCTACAACTATGAGATTATGCAACTCCTGTTTACCAGAGGAACACTTTGTGTGCTACTAAACGTCACAACGTAACTGGGTGATTATAAAGGTGCTCTACAGGTGTCTCCAAAGGTACATGTTGGGTTGGCGTAATTCGAGATTAGGTTTTGTCACTCCGATTGTCGGAGAGGTATCTCTGGGCCCTCTCGGTAATACACATCACTTAAACCTTGCAAGCATTATAACTAATGAGTTAGTTACGGAATGATGTATTACGGAACGAGTAAAGAGACTTGCCGGTAACGAGATTGAACTAGGTATTGGATACCGACGATCGAATCTCGGGCAAGTAACATACCGATGACAAAGGGAACAATGTATGTTGTTATGCGGTTTGACCGATAAAGATCTTCGTAGAATATGTAGGAGCCAATATGAACATCCAGGTTCCACTATTGGTTATTGACCGGAAACAGTTCTAGGTCATGTCTACATAGTTCTCGAACCCGTAGGGTCCGCACGCTTAACGTTACGATGACAGTTTTATTATGAGTTTATAAGTTTTGATGTACCGAAGTTTGTTCGGAGTCCCGGATGTGACCACGGACATGACGAGGAGTCTTGAAATGGTCGAGACATAGAGATTGATATATTGGACAACTATATTCGGACACCGGAAGTGTTCCGGGTGATTTCGGAGAAAACCGGAGTGCCGGAGGGTTACCGGAACCCCCCCCC
>NC_041381.1:184272439-184279155 GCF_002162155.2 Triticum dicoccoides
TTCCCCCTTCCTCCTTCCTAGTTGGACAAGGAAAGGGGAGTCCTACTCCCACTAGGAGGAGGACTCCCCCCTCCTTGGCGCGCCCCCTAGGGCCGGCCGGCCTCCCCCCTTGCTCCTTTATATACGGGGGCAGGGGGGCACCCTAGAAACATACAAGTTGATCTATGGATCGTTCCTTAGCCGTGTGCGGTGCCCCCTCCACCATATTCCACCTTGGTCATATCGGCGGAGTTTAGACGAAGCCCTGCGCCGATAGAGTATCATCATCGTCACCACACCGTCGTGCTGACGGAACTCATCCCCGACACCCTGCTGGATCGGAGTCCAGAGAACGTCATCGAGCTGAACGTGTGCTGAACACGGAGGTGCCGTACGTTCGGTGCATGGATCGGTAGGATCGTGAAGACGTACGACTACATCAACCGCGTTGTCATAACGCTTCCGCTTTCAGTCTACGAGGGTACGTGGACACACTCTCCCCTCTCGTTGCTATGCATCACCATGATCTTGCGTGTGCGTAGGAATTTTTTTGAAATTACTACGTTCCCCAACAGTGGCATCCGAGCCTGGTTTTATGCGTTGATGTTATATGCACGAGTAGAACACAAGTGAGTTGTGGGCAATACAAGTCATATTGCTTACCAGCATGTCATACTTTGGTTCGGCGGTATTGTTGGATGAAACGGCCCGGACCGACATTACGCGTACGCTTACGCGAGACTGGTTCTACCGACGTGCTTGGCACATAGGTGGCTGGCGGGTGTAAGTTTCTCCAACTTTAGTTGAACCGAGTGTGGCTACGCCCGGTCCTTGCGAAGGTTAAAACAGCACTAACTTGACGAACTATCGTTGTGGTTTTGATGCGTAGGTAAGAACGGTTCTTGCTCAGCCCATAGCAGCCACGTAAAATTTGCAACAACAAAGTAGAGGACGTCTAACTTGTTTTTGTAGGGCACGTTGTGATGTGATATGGTCAAGACGTGATGAGATATAAGTTGTTGTATGAGATGATCATGTTTTGTTGAAGTTATCGGCAACTGGCAGAAGCCCTATGGTTGTTTCTTTGTTGCATAAGATGCAAGTGCCAAATAATTGCTTTACTTTATCGCTATGCGATAGCAATAGTTGCAAGAGCAATAGTTGGCGAGACGACCATGTGACGACACATTGATATAGATCAAGATGATGAAGATCATGGTGTCGTGCCGGTGATGATAGAGATTATGACAGTACTTTGGAGATGGAGATCAAAGGCGCAAGATGATCATGGCCATATCATGTCACATATTTTGATTGCATGTGATGTTTATCTTTTATACATCTTATTTTGCTTAGTTCGACGGTAGCTTTATAAGATGATCTCTCACTAAATTATCAAGAAGTGTTCTCCCTGAGTATGCACTGTTGCCAAAGTTCGTCGTGCCCAGACACCATGTGATGGTCGGGTGTGATAAGCTCTACGTCCATCTACAACGGGTGCAAGCCAGTTTTGCACACGCGGAATACTCAGGTTAAACTTGACGAGCCTAGCATATGCAGATATGGCCTCGGAACACGGAGACCGAAAGGTCGAGCATGAATCATATAGTAGATATGATCAACATAGTGATGTTCACCATTAAAAACTACTCCATCTCACGTGATGATCGGTTATGGTTTAGTTGATTTGGATCACGTGATCACTTACATGACTAGAGAGATGTCTGTCTAAGTGGGAGTTCTTAAGTAATGTGATTAATTGAACTTAAATTTAACATGAACTTAGTCCTGGTAGTATTTTGCAAATTATGTTGTGGATCAATAGCTTGCGTTGTTGTTTTCATATATTAATTTTGATATGTTCCTAGAGAAAATTGTGTTGGAAGATGTTAGTAGCAATGATGCGGATTGGATCCGTGATCTGAGGTTTATCCTCATTGCTGCACAGAAGAATTATGTCCTTAATGCACCGCTAGGTGACAGACCTATTGCAGGAGCAGATGCAGACGTTATGAACGGTTTGGCTAGCTCAGTATGATGACTACTTGATAGTTTAGTGCACCATGCTTAACGGCTTAGAATCGGGACTTCAAAGACGTTTTGAACGTCATGGACCATATGAGATGTTCCAGGAGTTGAAGTTAATATTTCAAGCAAATACCCGAGTTGAGAGATATGAAGTCTCCAACAAGTTCTATAGCTAAAAGATGGAGGAGAATCGCTCAACTAGTGAGCATGTGCTCAGATTGTCTGGGTACTTCAATTGCTTGAATCAAGTGGGGGTTAATCTTCCAGATAAGATAGTGATTGACAGAATTCTCTAGTCACCATCACTAAGTTACTAGAACTTCGTAATGAACTATAGTATGCAAGGGATGACGAAAACGATTCCCGAGCTCTTCGTGATGTTGAAATCAACGAAGGTAGAAATCAAGAAAGAGCATCAAGTGTTGATGATTGACAAGACCACTAGTTTCAAGAAAAGGGCAAAGGGAAAGAAAGGGAAACTTCAAGTAGAATGACAAGCAAGTTGTCACTCCCGCGAAGAAGCTCCAAGCTGGACCAAAGCCTGAAACTGAGTGCTTACACTGCAAAGGAAATGGTCACTGGAAGCGGAAAATGCCCTAAGTATTTGGTGGATAAGAAGGATGGCAAAGTGAACAAGGGTATATTTGATATGCAGGTTATTGATGTGTGCATTACTAGTGTTTATAGTAGCCCCTGAGTATTTGATACTTGTTCAGTTGCTAAGATTAGTAACTCGAAACAGGAGTTATATAAACAGAGACTAGTTGAAGGGGAAGTGACGATGAGTGTTGGAAGTGGTTCCAAGATTGATATGATCATCATCACACACTCCCTATACTTTCGGGATTAGTGTTAAACCTAAATAAATGTTATTTGGCGTTTGCGTTGAGCATAAATATGATTTGATCATGTTTATTGCAATACGGTTATTCATTTAAAGTCAGAGAATAATTGTTGTTCTGTTTACATGAATAAAACCTTCAATGGTCATACACCCAATGAAAATAGTTTGTTGGATCTCGATCGTAGTGATACACATATTCATAATATTGATGCCAAAAGATGCAAAGTTAATAATGATAGTGCAAACTATATGTGTGGCACTGCCGTTTGAGTCATATCAGTGTAAAGCACATGAAGAAACTCCATAAAGATGGATTTTCGGAATCACTTGGTTATGAATCATTTGATGCTTGCGAACCATGCCTTTTGGGCAAGATGACTAAAACTCCGTTCTCCAGAACAATGGAACGAGCTATTGACTTATTGGAAATAATACATACCGATGTATGCGATCCGATAAGTGTTAAGGCTCGCGGCGTGTATCGTTATTTTCTGACCTTCACAAGATGAATTGAGCAGATATGAGTATATCTACTTAATGAAGCACAAGTCTGAAACATTTGAAAAGTTCAAAGAATTTCAGACTGAAGTGGAGAATCATCATAACAAGAAAATAAAGTTTCTGCAATTTGATCGC
The DNA here is from genome assembly GCF_002162155.2 of Triticum dicoccoides. Lineage (NCBI taxonomy): Eukaryota > Viridiplantae > Streptophyta > Magnoliopsida > Poales > Poaceae > Triticum > Triticum dicoccoides. The sequence continues at coordinate 184,275,927 of NC_041381.1, forward strand.
GGAGACAAATATTTGAGTTACGAGTTTGGTCTTCAATTAAAACAATGTGGAATAGCTTCACAAACTCATGCCACCTGGAACACCACAGCGTAATGGTGTGTCCGAACGTCGTAACCGCACTTTATACGATATGGTGCGATCTATGATGTATCTTACCGATATACCACTATCATTTTGGGGTTATGCATTAGAGATAGTTGCATTCACTTTAAATAGGGCACCATCTAAATCCGTTGAGACGACACCGTATGAACTATGGTTTAGCAGTAAACCAAAGTTGTCGTTTCTTAAAGTTTGGAGTTGCGATGCTTATGTGAAAAAGATTTTCAACCTGATAAGCTCAAACCCAAATCAAAGAAGTGCATCTTCATAGAATACCCAAAGGAAATTGTTGGGTACACCTTCTATCACAGATCCGAAGGCAAAACATTCGTTGCTAATAATGGATCCTTTCTAGAGAAGGAGTTCCTCTCGAAAGAAGTGAGTGGGAGGAAAGTAGAACTTGATGAGGTAACTATATCTGCTCCCTTATTGGAAAGTAGTTCATCACAGAAATCTATTCCTGTGACTACTACACCAGTTAGTGAGGAAGCTAGTGATGATGATCATGTAACTTCAGATCAAGTTACTACCGAACCTCGTAGGTAAAACAGAGTGAGATCCGCACCAGAGTGGTACGGTAATCCTGTTCTGGAGATCATGTTACTTGACCATGACAAACCTACGAACTATGAGGAAGCGATGATGAGCCCAGATTCCGCGAAATGGCTTGAGGCCATGAAATCTAAGATAGGATCCATGTATGAGAACAAAGTGTGGACTTTGATTGACTTGCCCGATGATCGGTGAGTCATTAAGAATAAATGGATCTTCAAGAGGAAGACAGATGCTGATAGTAGTGTTACTATCTACAAAGCTAGACTTGTCGAAAAAGGTTTTTGACAAAGTTCAAGATGTTGAATACAATGAGATTTTCTCACTCGTATCGATGCTTAAAAGTCTGTCCGAATCATGTTAGAAATTGCCACATTTTATGAAATCTGGCAAATGGATGTCAAAACTGCATTCCTTAATGGTTTTCTTAAAGAAGAGTTGTATATGATGCAACCAGAAGGTTTTATCAATCCTAAAGGTGCTAACAAAATGTGCAAGCTCCAGCGATCGATCTGTGGACTAGTGCAAGCATCTCAGAGTTGGAATATACGCTTTGATAAGTTGATCAAAGCATATAGTTTTATACGGACTTGCAGTGAAGCCTGTATTTACAATAAAGTGAGTGGGAGCACTACAACCTTTTTGATAAGTATATGTGAGTGACATATTGTTGATCAGAAAGGATGTAGAATTTTTCTGGAAAGCATAAAGGGGTATTTGAAAGGAGTTCTTTAAAAGAAAGACCTCAGTAAAGCTACTTACATATTGAGCATCAAGATCTATAGAGATAGATCAAGAGGCTTGATAAGTTTTTTCAATGAGTACATACCTTGACAAGATTTTGAAGTAGTTCAAAATGGAACAGTCAAAGAAAGAGTTTCTTGCTTCTGTTACAAGGTGTGAAATTGAGTAAGACTCAAATCCCGACCACGGCAGAAAATAGAAAGAGAATGAAAGTCATTCCCTATGCATCAATCATAGGTTCTATAAAAGTATGCATGCTATAGACCAGACCTATTGTATACTCTGCCATGGTTTGGCAAGAGAGTACAATAGTAATCTAGGAGTAGATCACTGGACATTGGTCAAGAATATCCTTAGTGAGGACTAAGGAAATACTTCTCGATTATGGAGGTGATAAAAGAGCCTGTCGTAAAGAGTTACATCAGTGCAAGCTTTTACACCAATCCAGATGACTCTAAGTCTCAATCTGGATACATATTGAAAGTGGGAGCAATTAGCTAGAGTAGCTCCGTGCAGAACATTGTAGACATAGAATATTTGCAAAATACATACGGCTCTAAATATAATAGACCCATTGACTAAGCTTCTCTCACGAGCAAAACATGATCACACCTTAGTACTCTTTGGGTGTTAATCACATAGCGATGTGAACTAGATTATTGACTCTAGTAAACCCTTTGGATGTTGGTCACATGATGATGTGAACTATGGGTGTTAATCATATACAGATATGAATATTGGTGTTAAATCACATGGCGATGTGAACTAGATTATTGACTCTAGTGCAAGTGGGAGACTGAAGGAAATATGCCATAGAGGCAATAATAAAGTTATTATTTATTTCCTCATATCATGATAAATGTTTATTATTCATGCTAGAATTGTATTATCCGGAAACATGATACATGTGTGAATACATAGACAAACATAATGTCACTAGTATGCCTCTACTTGACTAGCTCATTAATCAAAGACGGTTATGTTTCCTAACCATAGACATGTGTTGTCATTTGATTAACGAGATCACATCATTAGGAGAATGATGTGATTGACTTGACCATTTCTGTTACCCTAGCACTTAATCGTTTAGTATGTTGCTATTGCTTTCTTCATGACTTATACAAAGTTTCTACAACTATGAGATTATGCAACTCCCATTTACCAGAGGAACACTTTGTGTGCTACCAAACGTCACAACGTAACTGGGTGATTATAAAGGTGCTCTACAGGTGTCTCCAAAGGTACATGTTGGGTTGGCGTAATTCGAGATTAGGTTTTGTCACTCCGATTGTCGGAGAGGTATCTCTGGGCCCTCTCGGTAATACACATCACTTAAGCCTTGCAAGCATTATAACTAATGAGTTAGTTACGGAATGATGTATTATGGAACGAGTAAAGATACTTGCCGGTAACGAGATTGAACTAGGTATTGGATACCAACGATCGAATCTCGGGCAAGTAACATACCGATGACAAAGGGAACAATGTATGTTGTTATGCGGTTTGACCGATAAAGATCTTCGTAGAATATGTAGGAGCCAATATGAACATCCAGGTTCCACTATTGGTTATTGACCGGAAACAGTTCTAGGTCATGTCTACATAGTTCTCGAACCCGTAGGGTCTGCACGCTTAACGTTATGATGACAGTTTTATTATGAGTTTATAAGTTTTGATGTACCGAAATTTGTTCGGAGTCCTGGATGTGATCACGGACATGACGAGGAGTCTTGAAATGGTCGAGACATAGAGATTGATATATTGGACGACTATATTCGGACACCGGAAGTGTTCCGGGTGATTTCGGAGAAAACCGGAGTGCCGGAGGGTT
>NC_041381.1:184279427-184315178 GCF_002162155.2 Triticum dicoccoides
CCTTAGTGGGCCTGAGGGGAGAGAGAGGGTAGCAGCCCAGGAGGTGGCGCGCGCCCCCCTAGAGGAGTCCGAATTGGACTAGGGGAGGGGGCGCGGCCCCCCCTTTCCTTCTCCCTCTTCCTCTCTTTCCTTCTCCCTTCCTCCTTCCTAGTTGGACTAGGAAAGGGGAGTCCTACCCCACTAGGAGGAGGACTCCCCCCTCCTTGGCGCGCCCCCTAGGGCCGGCCGGCCTCCCCCCTTGCTCCTTTATATACGGGGGCAGGGGGCACCCTAGAAACACACAAGTTGATCTATGGATCGTTCCTTAGCCGTGTGCGGTGCCCCCCTCCACCATATTCCACCTCGGTCATATCGTTGTAGAGTTTAGACGAAGCCCTGCGCCGATAGAGCATCATCATCGTCACCACACCGTCGTGCTGACGGAACTCATCCCCGACACCCTGCTAGATCGGAGTCCGGGGAACGTCATCGAGCTGAACGTGTGCTGAACACGGAGGTGTTGTACGTTCGGTGCTTGGATCAGTCGGATCGTGAAGACGTACGACTACATCAACCGCGTTGTCATAATGCTTCCGCTTTCAGTCTACGAGGGTACGTGGACACACTCTCCCCTCTCGTTGCTATGCATCACCATGATCTTGCGTGTGCGTAGGAAAGTTTTTGAAATTACTACGTTCCCCAACAATTCGTGCCCCCCATAGGCCCGACAAGTCGGATGGAGCCGCCGACTTGAAAATCTCCTTGTATAAGGATCCCGTGGAGAATTGTCCAGACGACTCGAGTCGCCACGCGACCTCGTCCTGTCCAAGACTCACAGAATACCCTCTAAGCTTATCTCGTAACTCTTCCCATTCGGGATTCTCCTCTTGCCCTAAAGGTCGCCGAAACCGCGGGAACCATTGTCCCTGTCACCAACACTCTGCCACCTTGGCAGACTGGTTCTCCGCAATTGAGAAAAGGGACGTAAAAACGTCCTGGAGGCGTCTATCATCACACCAAATGTCCAACTAGAAGCACGTGGCCTTGCCATTGTGCACCGTAAACTTTTTTCCGAGCCTGAGAATGTTGGAAATATGCCCTAGAGGCAATAATAAATGGTTATTATTATATTTCCTTGTTCATGATAATTATCTATTGTTCATACTATAATTGTATTGACCGGAAACCGTAATACATGTGTGAATACATAGACCACAACATGTCCCTAGTGAGCCTCTAGTTGACTAGCTCGTTGATCAACAGATGGTCATGGTTTCCTGACTATGGACATTGGATGTCATTGATAACGGGATCACATTATTAGGAGAATGATGTGATGGACAAGACCCAATCCTAAGCATAGCACAAAATCGTGTAGTTCGTTTGCTAAAGCTTTTCTAATGTCAAGTATCATTTCCTTAGACCATGAGATTGTGTAACTCCCGGATACCATAGGAATGCTTTGGATGTACCAAACGTCACAACGTAACTGGGTGGCTATAAAGGTGCACTATAGGTATCTCCGAAAGTGTTTGTTGGGTTGGCACGAATCGAGACTGGGATTTGTCACTCCGTATGATGGAGAGGTATCTCTGGGCCCTCTCGGTAATGCATCATCATAATGAGCTCAATGTGACTAAGTAGTTGGTCACGGGATCATGCATTACGGAACGAGTAAAGTGACTTGCCAGTAACGAGATTGAACGAGGTATTGGGATACCGATGATCGAATCTCGGGAAAGTAACATACCGATTGACAAAGGGAATTGTATACGGGATTGCTTGAATCCTTGACATCGTGGTTCATCTGATGAGATCATCGTGGAACATGTGGGAGCCAACATGGGTATCCAGATCCTGATGTTGGTTGGCCAGAGAGCTGTCTCGGTCATGTCTGCATGATTCCCGAACTCGTAGGATCTACACACTTAAGGTTCGATGATGCTAGGGTTATAGGCAAGGTTTGTACGTGGTTACCGAATGTTGTTCGGAGTCTCAGATGAGGCCCCGGACATCACGAGGAGTTCCGGAATGGTCTGGAGGTGAATATTTATGTATGGGAAGTCATCATACGGTCACCGGAAGTATTCGGGGGTTTGCCGGTATTGTACTGGGACCACCGAAGGGGTTCCGAGGATCCACCGGGAGGGTCCACCTGCCCCGGAGGGCCCAATGGGCTGTATGTGGAAGGGAACCAGCCCCTAAGTGGGCTGGGCGCCATCCCCCCTAGGCCCATGTGCCTAGGGTCGGGGGAACCCTAAAGGGGGCGCCCCCTTGGCTTGGGGGGAAAGCCCCCTCCCCTTGGCCGTCGCCCCCCTCTAGATCTCATCTAGAGGGGCCGGCCCCCTTCCCCCTTCACCCTATAAATAGAGGGGAGGAGGGAGGGCAGCCGCACCACATCCAAGGCGCGGCCCTCCCCCTCTCCAACACCTCTCCTCCTCCGTTTGAGGTTGGCGAAGCCCTACCGGAGAACCGCTGCTCGACCACCACCACGTCGTCGTGCTGCTGCTGGAGTTGTCTTCCCCAACCTCTCCCTCCTCCTTGCTGGATCTAGGCGCGGGAGACGTCACCGGGCTGCACATGTGCTGAACGCGAAGGTGCCGTTGTTCGGTGCTAAGTTCAGAATCGAGCGCGATCTGAATCACTACGTGTATGACTCCTCCAACCGCGTTCTTGCAACGCTTCCGTTTCATGATCTTCAAGGGTATGAAGATGCACTCCCCTCTCTCTCGTTGCTATTCTCTCCATAGATTGATCTTGGTGATGCGTAGAAATTTTTTAATTTCTGCAACGATCCCCAACAGTGGTATCAGAGCTAGGTCTATACATAGTTTCTATGCACGAGTAGAACACAAGTTGTTGCGGGCGTCGATTTTGTCAATTTACTTGTCGTTACTAGTCTTATCTTGATTCAGCGGCATCGTGGGATGAAGCGGCCCAGACCGACCTTACACGTACGCTTACGTGAGACAGGTTCCACTGACTGACATGCACTAGTTGCATAAGGTGGCTAGCGGGTGTCTGTCTCTCCCACTTTAGTCGGATCAGATTCGATGAAAAGGGTCCTTAGGAAGGGTAAATAGCAATTGGCATATCATGTTGTGGTTTTGGCGTAGGTAAGAAATGTTCTTGCTAGAAACCTATAGCAACCACGTAAAAACTTGCACCAACAATTAGAGGACATCTAACTTGTTCTTGCAGCATATACCGTGTGATGTGATATGGCCAAAAGGATGTGATGAATGATATATATGTGATGTATGAGATTGATCATGTTCTTGTAATAGGAATCACGACTTGCATGTCAATGAGTATGACAACCGGCAGGAGCCATAGGAGTTGTCTTAATTATTGTATGATATTGGCGATCAAAAGGAGCAAAATGATATTGGCCATATCATGTCACTATTTGATTGCATAGGATGTTTATCATGTTTTTACATCTTATTTGCTTAGAACGACGGTAGCATAAATAAGATGATCCCTCATAAAATTTCAAGAAAGTGTTCCTCCTAACTGTGCACCATTGCAAAAGTTCGTTGTTTCAAAGCACCACGTGATGATCGGGTGTGATAGATTCTAACGTTCGCATACAACGGGTGTAAGCCAGATTTACACATGCAAAACACTTAGGTTGACTTGACGAGCCTAGCATGTACAGACATGGCCTCGGAACACAAGAGACCGAAAGGTCAAACATGAGTCATATAGTAGATACGATCAACATGAAGATGTTCACCGATGATGACTAGTCCGTCTCACGTGATGATCGGACACGGCCTAGTTGACACGGATCATGTATCACTTAGATGACTAGAGGGATGTCTATCTGAGTGGAAGTTCATTAAATAATTTGATTAGATGAACTTAATTATCATGAACTTAGTCTAAAATCTTTGCAATATGTCTTGTAGAGAAAATGGCCCACGCTAATGTTGCCCTCAACTTCAACGCGTTCCTAGAGAAAACCAAGATGAAAGACGATGCTAGCAACTATACGGACTGGGTCTGGAACTTGAGGGTCGTCCTCATAGCTGCCAATAAAGCATATGTCCTAGAAGCACCGCTAGGTTAAGCACCCGTTTTCCCTAGCAACTCAAGATGTTATGAACGCCTGGCAGTCGCGTAGTGATGATTACTCCCTGGTTCAGTGCGGCATGCTTTACAGCTTAGAACCTAGGCCCCAAAAGCGTTTTGAGTAGCACGGAGCATATGAGATGTTCCAAGAGCTGAAAATGGTTTTACAAGCTCATGCCCGGGTCAAGAGATATGAAGTCTCCGACAAGTTCTACAGTTGTAAGATGGAGGAGAATAGTTCTGTCAGCGAGCACATACTCAAAATGTCTGGGTTGCACAACCGCTTGTCTCAGCTGGGATTTAATCTCCTGGATGACGCAGTCGTTGACAGAATCCTTCAGTCGCTTCCACCTAGCTACAAGAGCTTTGTGATGAATTTCAATATGCAAGGGATGAAGAAAACCATTTCTGAGGTATATTCAATGCTGAAATCAGTGGAGGTGGAGATCAAAAAGGAACATCAAGTATTGATGGTCAATAAAACCACTAGTTTCAAGAAAGGCAAGGGTAAGAAGAACTTCAAGAAGGACGGCAAGGGAGTTGCTGCGCCCGATAAGCCAGTTGCCGGGAAGAAGCCAAAGCATGGAACCAAACCTGAGACTGAGTGCTTTTATTGCAAGGGAAACAGTCACCTACGGGGTCAGTTTTAAACCTCAATAATTGTTATTTAGTGCCGGCTTTGAGCATGAACATTGTGTCTGGATCTCGTTTAATGCGAGATGGTTACTCATTTAAATCCGAGAATAATGGTTGTTCCATTTATATGAGAGATATGTTTTATGGTCATGCCCTGCTGGTCAATGGTTTATTCTTATTGAATCTCGAGCGTGATGTTACACATATTCATAGTGTGAATACCAAAAGATGTAAGGTTGAAAATGATAGTCCCACATACTTGTGGCACTACAGCCTTGGTCACATTGGTGTCAAATGCATGAAGAAGCTCCATGCAGATGGACTTTTGGAGTCTCTTGATTATGAATCATTTGACACATGCGAACCATGCCTCATGGGAAAAATGACCAAGACTCCATTCTCCGGAAAAATGGAGCGAGCAACCAACTTGCTGGAAATCATACATACTGATGTGTGCGGTCCAATGAGCGTTGAGGCTCGCGGAGGCTATCGTTATGTTCTCACCCTCACTGATGACTTAAGTAGATATGGGTATGTCTACTTAATGAAACACAAGTTCGAGACCTTTGAAAAGTTCAAGGAATTTTAGAGTGAGGTAGAGAATCAACATGACAAAAAAATAAAGTTCTTATGATCAGATCGTGCGGGACTATAAAGGTGCACTACAGGAATCTCCGAAAGTGTCTGTTGGGTTGGAACAAATCGAGACTGGGATTTGTCACTCCGTATGTCGGAGAGGTATCTATGGGCCCTCTCGGTAATGCATCATCATAATGAGCTCAATGTGACTAAGTAGTTGGTCACGGGATCATGCATTACGGAACGAGTAAAGTGACTTGCCGGTAACGAGATTGAACGAGGTATTGGGATACCGACGATCGAATCTCGGGCAAGTAACGTACCGGTTGACAAAGGGAATTGTATATGGGATTGCTTGAATCCTTGACATCGTGGTTCATCTGATGAGATCATCGTGGAACATGTGGGAGCCAACATGGGTATCCAGATCCTGTTGTTGGTTATTGGCCGGAGAGCTGTCTCGGTCATGTCTGCATGATTCCCGAACCCGTAGGGTTTACACACTTAAGGTTCGATGATGCTAGGGTTATAGGGAAGGTTTGTACGTGGTTACCGAATGTTGTTCGGAGTCCCGGATGAGATCGTGTACGTCACGAGGAGTTCCGGAATGGTCCAGAGGTGAAGATTTATGTATGGGAAGTCATCATACGGTCACCGGAAGTATTCGGGGCTTTGTTGGTATTGTACCGGGACCACCGAAGGGGTTCCGGGGGTCCACCGGGAGGGTCCACCTGCCCCGGAGGGCCCTATGGGCTGTATGTTGAAGGGAACCAGCCCCTAAGTGGGCTGGGCGCCATCCCCCCTAGGGCCCATGCGCCTAGGGTTGGGGGGAACCCTAAAGGGGGCGCCCCCTTGGCTTGGGGGGCAAGCCCCCTCCCCTTGGCCGCCGCCCCCCCTCTAGATCTCATCTAGAGGGGCCGTCCCCCTTCCCCCTTCACCCTATAAATAGAGGGGAGGAGGGACGGCAGCCGCACCACATCCAAGGCGCAACCCTTCCCCTCTCCAACACCTGTCCTCCTCCATTTTAGCTTGGCGAAGCCCTGCCGGAGAACCACTGCTCCACCACCACCACACCGTCGTGCTGCTGCTAGAGTTGTCTTCCCCAACCTCTCCCTCCTCCTTGCTGGATCTAGGCGTGGGAGACGTCACCGGGCTGCACGTGGGTTGAACGCGGAGGCGCCGTTGTTCGGCGCTAAGATCGGAATCGACCGCGATCTGAATCGCTACGTGTACGACTCCTCCAACCGCGTTCTTGCAACGCTTCCGTTTTGCGATCTTCAAGGGTATGAAGATACACTCCCCTCTCTCTCATTGCTATTCTCTCCATAGATTGATCTTGGTGATGCGTAGAATTTTTTTAATTTTTGCAACAATCCCCAACAGAGAAGTGGCTGGACTTGTTGGGGAACGTAGTAATTTCAAAAAAATTCCTACGCACACGCAAGATCATGGTGATGCATAGCAACGAGAGGGAAGAGTGTTGTCCACGTACCCTCTAGACCGAAAATGGAAGCGTTAGAGCAACGCGGTTGATGTAGTCGTACGTCTTCACGGCCCGACCGATCAAGCACCGAAACTACGGCACCTTCGAGTTCTAGCACACGTTCAACTCAATGATGATCCCCGGACTCCGATCCAGCAAGGTGTCGGGGAAGAGTTCCGTCAGCACGACGGCATGGTAACGATCTTGATGTTCTACCGTCACAGGGCTTTGCCTAAGCACCGCTAAAATCTTATCGAGGACTATGGTGGAGGGGGGCACCGCACACGGCTAAGAGATCAAGAGATCAATTGTTGTGTCTTAGAGGTGCCCCCTGCCCCCGTATATAAAGGAGCAAGGGGGTGCGGCCGGCCAAGGGGAGAGGCGCGCCGGAGGAGTCCTACTCCTATCGGGAGTAGGACTCCCCCCCTTTTCCATGTTGGACTAGGAGAGAGAGGGGAAAGAGGTGGAGGGGAGGAAGGAAAGGGGGGGCGCCGCCCCCCTCTCCTTGTCCTATTCGGACTGGGGGGAGGGGCATGCGGCCTAGCCCTGGCCTCCTCTCTTCTCTTCCACCTAGGCCCACTAAGGCCCATTAAGCTCCCGGGGGGTTCCGGTAACCTCCCAGTACTCCGGTAAAATCCCAATTTCACCCGGAACACTTCCGATATCCAAACATAGGCTTCCAATATATCAATCTTCATGTCTCGACCATTTCGTGACTCCTCGTCATGTCTATAATCTCATCCGGGACTCCGAACAAACTTCGGTACATCAAAACTCATAAACTCATAATATAGTTGTCATCGAAACCTTAAGCGTGTGGACCCTACGGGTTCGAGAACTATGTAGACATGACCTAGAACTGTTTCCGGTCAATAACCAATAGCGGAACCTGGATGCTCATATTGGCTCCAAGATATTCTATGAAGATCTTTATCGGTCAAACCGCATAACAACATACGTTGTTCCCTTTGTCATCGGTATGTTACTTGCCTGAGATTTGATCGTCGGTATCCAATACCTAGTTCAATCTCGTTACCGGCAAGTCTCTTTACTCGTTACGTAATGCATCATTCCGTAACTAACTCATTAGCTACATTGCTTGCAAGGCTTATAGTGATGTGCATTACCGAGAGGGCCCAGAGATACCTCTCCGACAATCGGAGTGACAAAACCTAATCTCGAAATACGCCAACTAAACATGTACCTTTGGAAACACCTGTAGAGCTCCTTTATAATCACCCAGTTACGTTGTGGCGTTTGGTAGCACACAAAGTGTTCCTCTGGTAAACGGGAGTTGCATAATCTCATAGTTATAGGAACTTGTATAAGTCATGAAGAAAGCAATAGCAACATACTAAATGATCAAGTGCTAAGCTAACGGAATGGGTCAAGTCAATCACATCATTCTCCTAATGATGTGATTCCGTTAATCAAATGACAACAGATGTCTATTGTTAGGAAACATAATCATCTTTGATTAATGAGCTAGTCAAGTAGAGGCATACTAGTGACATTAAGTTTGTCTATGTATTCACACTGTATTATGTTTCCAGTTAATATAATTATAGCATGAATAATAAACATTTATCATGATATGAGGAAATAAATAATAACTTTATTATTGCCTCTAGGGCATATTTCCTTCAAGACTTTCTTAACATCTCTCGCGAATTGTGACGATTTAGCATTTCTCCTGAATTCCACCCCACCATCCTCTACGTACTTGCGTCTGAATATATCTAACCATAAGCCACCACATCCAGTCAAAATTTTCCATGCCCACTTGGTAATGAGACACCAGTTCATTATTTTGGAGTTGATTACCCCGAGCCCCCCTCTCTCTTTCGTCTAACAAATATTCTCCCAACTAACCATATGATGCCTCTGCTTCCCATTCTCTTTTGCCCAGAAAAAGCGGGATCGAACTTTATTGAGTTTAGCATGGATCCCATCTTGGAGAAGATAGAAGCCCATAACAAACATTGGGATGTTGGTTAGGCAATCATTTATCAGAACCAGGCGCCCACCAAAAGCTAAAAATTTGCCTTGCCAGGGCTCCACTCGCGTCGCAGTTTTGTCCACTACCGGTTGTAGTTCCCCCATAGTAAGGGCTCTCGCGGATACAGGCATCCCCAAGTACTTCATCGGGATGGATCCCAATTCACAATTCATTATGTGGGCCGCCCGCAGTTGCGACTCTAGATCTCCCCCTGTTACTATCGCCTCACTTTTGTCAAAATTGATTTTTAAGCCTGACATCTCCTCAAAACACATCAAGATAAATTTGAGATTTACTATTTCCCTCTCTGAGTTCTTAATGAAAATTAGCGCGTCATCCGCATATTGCAGATGTGTTATCCCTCCCGGAATTATATTGGCTGCCACCCCTGAAATATGGCATGCCGCCTTTGCATGGTCAAGAATGGATGCTAGCGCGTCTGCCAATATATTAAACAGGAGTAGGGATATCGAATCACCCTGTCGTACCCCCCGTTTATTTCTAAAGAATGGGCCTATCTCCCCGCTAATAATCAGGAACGGATTCAAGGGAGGCAAGCGCTTTTCTTTTATTAAGAGCGACTTTTTAAAATCAAAATGTAGCATGAATCGGATAAAATACAAAATGAACGACACCCGGTCACACAGCAAAAATTACAAGGTCAACTATGAAATAAATAAGTAGATATAGTGGTATCAGTAAACTTTAGCTATAGCTTCAGCAATGTTCTCATCAGTATATGCAATTAATTCAAATTATATGATTCTTTTTTTTAGTTCACACTTTTCTTCAACATAAGCGACCACACTAATGTAGTCATGCTTTACCCGACCACTCTAGTTATCCTAGTTCTAGTTTATCTAGAAACTAGTTTGAAATTAGGAGTACAAGCAGTTTGAATAAATTCTGAATATATTCGGTAAAAATAACACTGACGGAAATCTAATGGTAAATCATTAGCAGCAATTAAACGACAAAGAGCTTCTCTCTGGACATTAACATCATAACTGAAATTACGTACCAAACCGTCAGGGTTGAACTTGAGCGTGCTCTGTTTCACCGCACATTCTCTATCCTTCTTGGTGTGCACATCGATAAGCCTCTTTAGGTGTCCGGCTCCTCCTTTACCTCCCATGGGCAACACATTCGTGCATCTTTTGCACTTAGCTCTAGTCTGGTGGATACCATCCACCTCAACTATTTCTTCATCAAAGTGCTCCAACACCTCGGAGGTTTTGCGATGAGCACTTTTTGCATAGGTGGTGGTGGAGGAAGTGTTGGCACTAGTGAAATGGGTGCTAGATTGTGAAGGTGGTGTATTGTCGCCTAGAGGAGAAAATATGGTATTGTCGGGATTGGGATCGACAAAGTCGGGTATGTCAAGATCGAAATCACTTGCTTGGAAGCTATCAAACAGGTTGTGACCAACCATGCTTAAGTGTGGGAAAGGAGGGGTGGGCATCTTTATTTGTAGCAAAAAAAGGCAAATTTTGGACCAATTTACCCTTCTAACGGCTAAAAATTCAAATTTACGCCTAAAAAGGATACAAATGCCCATAAACGGGCTAAAAAAGGCCACCCCTAAGCTAAAGTGCATGGGCATCACTCCCATGTCCTCTCCCCATGGTCGCCACATGCCCCCCCCCCCCGCTCCCCTTTGGAATTTGGATGCATGTGTCGTGCTTGGGCTGGCCCAGTTACTTAACTAGACGTGTCGTTCTGGCACATGCACCTCGTATCGTGGCCAAGCACGACCCACGCGTGTCGCGGGCCTAACACATCTCGTGTAGTCATGTGTCGGGAATGTTTCCTTCTAGACCAGCCCACGAAGCACGACCCATTCAGCCAAGTTTGCTCAGAGCCCGTATTACCTCACCCAAGTTGAAATGAACCACCGATGTGATGCAATGCAGGTATGAAAATCACTGTAGACTACCAAACATGACCCCACATCGACTTCCTTCTCCTCTCCTCTAGTATCAACTAAGTGCTCACAATAGCCAATCCACCAAACTGAACCACTCGTTTCCTCCTCCTTCCTTTCATTTTCTCCTCCGCTAGACTTCCCTTGACTCGGCTGGAGCAGTGTAGTACAGCTCCTTCACCCCAACGCTAAGGAAGCCCTCTACTCGCCTCGAATTCTTTGTCTTTCGCTCACAAATCAAACTTGTTCTCCCTCCAGAAACAACCCAATCCAACTTGATCTTTGGCTCCAACAACCTCAATCTTTAAGCCTAAGGTGAACCCCCCATCCAACTATGCAATTGCAATCATCGATTTGTTGATTCGACTCATTTCAAAATCCCCAACTGAATGTGTAGCCACTATTCGGATTCTGATAGAAATAGTTGTAGATTATACTGAGGAGTGAGGGCCTGTTTGATTTTGTTAGAAGAAAAAAAATAGCAAATGAATTAACTTCGACTTGTAGGCAGTAGAGCATTCATTGAATTATCTTTGAATTGCAAGCTGTAGATGACACTTGGTTAAGCTTGCACATTTTTATCCTACAAATTTCATGGAGGAAGATTTAGTGCATATTCCTTATCGACGTACACACTTCATTCCTAATATGCATATAGATGAGAGGTTTAATGGTCAAAATATAGTCAATCTTTCCATTATGCTAAGCTTGTTGAGACAAACAAGAGTGTGTCTTATAACCTTGTTTGCAAGCTTCTCAAAGTGGTTCTAACTTCTAACACTAACAATAGCAATAGCTAGTGTTGAGAGAGTATTCCCTTCAATGATTTATGCGAAAAACAAGCTATGAAACGAAATGGGAAATCAACTATTAATGATTGCTTGGTTACATTATTGAGAAGGAATTCTTTTTCAAGTGAAGTATGATGTTGTCATATCTCGCTTTCAAGCCATGATAGAGTGTATATACGTGTTGTAGTTTTCTTATCTATTTTCTAATTAAATATTGTGCTATTATGAACAATCTTTCCTCAAAAAATAATAATTTGAATACCCAATATTGAATTCCTCGATCCGCCACGCGGCCAGGCACGACCCAGGCATGCGTGGGACGCAAACCCTATCTGGCGCCTTCAACGCCTGTTATAGGGTTTTTCGCAAATGGGCACGCACGCTCCTCGCAAGGCCGGCCACCCTTTCTTTTATCTGTTTAAACCGCAAAAAACAGCGCGTAAGTGTGATACAAATCACGACCTCCACGTTTAATTTAAGCTACGGTAGCCAACTAGGCAATTGACATGATGTGATTCGTTACATCCTTTTTCCACTTTTTGTCCTTCTTTTATTTTTATTTTTTCTTCTTTTTTTTCGTGTTCCTTTTTTCTTTTTTCTAGAAACGTGTGAACTTTTTTTTATCAAAATGTATGTTTTTTCAAGTTCATGAACCGTTATCCAAAATCCGGTGAAATTGATGAAGTTTTTCGGAATTCACGTACTTTTTCGAAAATCCGAGAACATTTCTTAAAAATTCGATGAACTTTTTTTATCAAAATTGATGAACTTTTTCAAATCCTTCAATTCATTTTTAAAATCTGATGAACTCTTTTCAAATTTGTGAAGTTTGTTTCAAAATTGATGAAGTTTTTCTATTTTTGTGAACATTTTTTGAAAAAACCAGGAACTTTTTTTCAAAATTGATGAACTTTTTAAAAATTCGTGAATTCTTTTCGAAATTTATGTTTTCTCCTTTCAAATAATTTATACCAGGACTGAAATAAAACACATCAAAGTGATCACGGTGCAGTGGTTATTGCACTAACACCAACTTAGGCATGCAGGATTGAACCCCACATCTCGCTGAATAATAACCTTGTAGATTTTTCTTTTCTTGCTGGACGTGAACGATGTTGGGCCGGCCCACTACTACTCGCCTTCAAGTGCCAACTACCCTAAGTGACGCTGAGGACGTCGAAGAGGAGGGCTTGCAGCGGAGCCGACACATCTTGTTTAGTCCTATGGGGGGCACGCTTGCTTTTGGGCTAACCCATGAAGCACGACCCGTTTGGTCAGGTTTTCTTAGAGCCCTTATTACCTCACCCAAGCTAAAAATGAACTAGTTATGTGATTGTCAGCGAACCACTGTCTACTGACGAAGGAGGAACTGCTGCGACTACAACTGATGTCGACAACAGCAAGACAGCTACAATGCCAGAACCGAGGCCCAAGTCCACTCGGCCCAGGAAGATACCCCAGTGGCTTGCAAGCCCAAACTAGGCCCGTTGATTCGGGTGTAATAGTACTTATAGCCGTTAGTGGCTTTCCTTTTGCTTTCGGCGATGGACTCGGTGGCTACGGCCAACCTTGTATCTGATACAGACGTGAGGGTGGTTGGGAGGAACACGCCTGTCAAATTCAAATTCTAGATCGAATCCCCAACTTTCGCCATGGCCATGTGAGCTAGATCTAAGTGCCTCACAGTTGGTAATCAGAGCCATTCGTCCTGGAGTTTCCGCTACACCACCACTGCACCAGGGTATGTAGATGCACTCTCCTTCCCCTCGTTGCTGGTTTCTCCATAGATAGATCTTGGTGACACGTAGGAAAATTTTGAATTTCTGCTACGTTCCCCAACACCTGGCACCTTCCAGGGTTCTCTAAACAATACATTGAAACCAGTCAACAGAAAGAACACTCTCTATTTCTTCGATGATATCCTTGTCTTCAGCAAAACTTACAAGGAGCACCTTGCTCATGTCAGAAGAGTATTGGAATTACTCAGAGCTGACCAGTGGAAGGTTAAGTTGTCCAAATGTGCTTTTGCTCAACAACAAATTGATTATCTGGGCCACACTATTAGTGTTGCAGGTGTATCCACTGATTCTTCTAAAATATCCACTGTTCAGAACTGGCCTACCCCTTCTAATGTGAAGGAAGTGAGAGGATTTCTTGGTCTTAGTGGGTATTACAGGAAATTCATCCAACATTATGGCATAATCAGCAAACCACTAACTGAACTCCTCAAGAAGGGAGTACCATTTGTATGGTCCTCAGTTACTGCAGAAGCATTTGCTATCCTGAAGCAGAAATTGATTGAGGCTCCTGTTTTAGCTCTTCCTCAGTTTAATAAACCTTTTGTTATTGAAACAGATGCCTGTGACAAAGGGATTGGAGCAGTCTTAATGCAAGAAGGTCATCCCCTGGCTTATGTCAGTAAAGCTCTGGGGCCCAAAAACAGGGGACTGTCAGTCTATGAGAAGGAATACATGGCTATTTTGCTAGCTGTGGAACAGTGGAGACCTTACTTACAGATGCAACATTTTGTGATCAAAACTGATCAGAAAAGTTTGGTCCATCTGCAGAACCAAAAACTACATACTGTTTGGCAACAGAAAGCTCTCACCAAGTTAATGGGGCTGGATTATGAGATTGTATATAAGAAAGGGGTTGAGAATTCTGTAGCAGATGCCCTGTCCAGGAGACCAGCAGATCAACAATTGTTTTCTATATCTAAGATACAGCCAGTATGGATGACTGAAGTAATTAACAGTTACAATGATGACAAGTATGCTATTGAACTCCTGCAACAACTGGCTCTGAACCCTGTTGCTAGACCCAATCACCAATTGCTGCAAGGGATAATTAGATATTAAGGAGCCATATGGATAGGGAATAAGCAAGAGCTACATGATAAAAATTGTTTTCTATATCCGAGATAGGATCCATGTATCAGAACAAAGCATGGACTTTGGTGGACTTGCCCAATGATTGGCAAGCCATTGAGATAAATGGATCTTTAAGAAGAAGACGGACGTGGACGGTAATGTCACCGTCTATGAAGCTCGACTTGTGGCGAAGAGTTTTTCACAAGTTCAAGGAGTTGACTACGATGAGATTTTCTCATCCGTAGCGATGCTTAAGTCCGTCGGAATCACGTTAGCATTAGCTGCATTTATGAAATTTGGCAGATGGATGTCAAAACGAGTTTCCTTACCAGTTTTTGTAAGGAAAGGTTGTATGTGATACAATCAGAAAGGTTTTGTTGATCCTAAGGATGCTAAAAGGTATGCTAGCTCCAGCAATCCTTCTAGGGACTGGAGTAAGCATCTTGGAGTTGGAATGTATGCTTTGATGAGATGATCAAAGATTTTGGGTGTATACAAAGTTTATGAGAAACTTGTATTTCCAAAGAAGTGAGTGGGAGCACTATAGAATTTCTGATGAGTATATGTTGTTGACATATTGTTGATCAGAAATGATGTAGAATTTCTGGAAAGCATATAGGGTTATTTGAAAGGTGTTTTTCAATAGAAAACCTGGATTAAGCTACTTGAACATTAAGCATCAAGATCTATGAGGATAGATCAAAAACGCTCAATAGTACTTTCAAATGAGCACATACCTTGACATAATCTTGAAGGTGTTCAAGATGGATCGGTCAAAGAAGGAGTTCTTGCCTGAGTAGTAAGGTACGAAGTTAAGACTTAAAGCTCGACCACGGAAGAAAAGAGAGAAAGGACGAAGATCGTCCCCTATGCTTTAGACGTAGGCTCTACAGTATGCTATGCTAAGTACCGCACCTGATGTGTGCCTTGCCACATGTCTGGCAAGAGAGTACAAAGGTGATCAAGGAGTGGATCATCAGATAGCGGTCAAAGTTATCCTTAGAGGACTAAGGAATTTTCTTGATTATGGAGGTGGTAAAAGAGTTCGTCGTAAAGGGTTACGTCGATGCAAGCTTGACACCTATCCGGATAGCTCTAAGTAGAGATACCGGATACGTATAATGGAGCAACAATTTAGAATAGCTCCAAGTAGAACAGTTATTTGGAATAGCTCCAAATAGAGCGTGGTAGCTGCATCTAGGAGATGACATAGAGATTTGTAAAGCACACACGGATCTGAAAGGTTCAGACCCGATTGACTATAACCTCTCTCACAAGCATAACATGATCAAACCCAGAACTCTTGGGTGTTAGTCACATGGGGATGTGACCTTGAGTGTTAATCACATATCAATGTGAACTGGATTATTGACTCTAGTGCAAGTGGGAGACTATTGGAAATATGCCCTAGAGGCAATAATAAATATGTTATTATTATATTTCTTTGTTCATGATAATAGTCTTTTATTCATGCTATAACTGTATTATCCGGAAATCGTAATACACGTGTGAATACATAGACAACACCATGTCCCTAGTAAGCCTCTAGTTGACTAGCTGGTTGATCAATAGATGGTTACGGTTTCCTGACCATGGACATTGGATGTCATTGATAACGGGATCACATCATTAGGAGAATGATGTGATGGACAAGACCCAATCCTAAGCCTAGCATAGAGATCATGTAGTTCGTATGCTGAAGCTTTTCTAATGTCAAGTATCTTTCCTTAGACCATGAGATTGTGCAACTCCCGGATACCGTAGGAATGCTTTGGGTGTACCAAACGTCACAACGTAACTGGGTGGCTATAAAGGTGCATTATAGGTATCTCCGAAAGTGTCTGTTGGGTTGGCACGAATCGAGACTGGGATTTGTCACTCCGTGTAAACGGAGAGGTATCTCTGGGCCCACTCGGTAGGACATCATCATAATGTGCACAATGTGACCAAGGGGTTGATCACGGGATGATGTGTTACGGAACGAGTAAAGAGACTTGCCGGTAACGAGATTGAACAAGGTATCGGTATACCGACGATCGAATCTCGGGCAAGTAAAATACCGCTAGACAAAGGGAATTGTATACGGGATCGATTGAGTCCTTGACATCGTGGTTCATCCGATGAGATCATCGTGGAACATGTGGGAGTCAACATGGGTATCCAGATCCCGCTGTTGGTTATTGACCGAAGAACGTCTCGGTCATGTCTGCATGATTCCCGAACCCGTAGGGTCTACACACTTAAGGTTCGATGACGCTAGGGTTATAAAGGAAGTTTGTATGTGGTTACGGAATGTTGTTCGGAGTCCCGGATGAGATCCCGGACGTCACGAGGAGTTCCGGAATGGTCCGGAGGTAAAGATTTATATATGGGAAGTCCTGTTTTGGTCGCCGGAAAAGTTTCGCACTTTATCGGTATTGTACCGGGAGTGCCGAAAGGGGTCCGGGGGTCCACCGGGGGGGTCCACCTGCCCCGGGGGGGCACATGGGCTGTAGGGGGTGCGCCTTGGCCTATATGGGCCAAGGGCACCAGCCCCAAGAGGCCCATGCGCCAAGGAAACTTGGGGAGGGAAGAGTCCTCAAGGGGGAAGGCACCTCCGAGGTGCCTTGGGGAGGATGGACTCCTTCCCCCCTCTTGGCCGCACCCCTTCCTTGGAGGAAGGGGCAAGGCTGCGCCTCCCCCCTCTCCCTTGCCCCTATATATAATGGAGGGGAGGGAGGGTATCCATACCTGAGTCCCTGGCGCCTCCCTCCCTCCCGTGACACCTCCTCCTCTCCCGTAGGTGCTTGGCAAAGCCCTGCAGGATTGCCACGCTCCTCCATCACCACCACGCCGTTGTGCTGCTGCTGGATGGAGTCTTCCTCAACCTCTCCCTCTCTCCTTGCTGGATCAAGGCTGGGAGACGTCACCGGGCTGTACGTGTGTTGAACGCGGAGGTGCCGTCTGTTCGGCACTAGGATCATCGGTGATCTGAATCACGACAAGTACGACTCCATCAACCCCGTTCTCTTGAACGCTTCCGCTTAGCGATCTACAAGGGTATGTAGATGCACTCTCCTTCCCCTCGTTGCTGGTTTCTCCATAGATAGATCTTGGTGACACGTAGGAAAATTTTGAATTTCTGCTACGTTCCCCAAAGGTGGCATCATGAGCTAGGTCTATTGCGTAGATTCTTTGCACGAGTAGAACACAAAGTGGTTGTGGGCATTGATGTTGTTCAATATGCTTACCGTTACTAGTCCAATCTTGTTTCAACGGTATTGTGGGATGAAGCGGCCCGGACCGACCTTACACGTACTCTTACGTGAGACAGGTTCCACCGATTGACATGCACTTGGTGCATAAGGTGGCTAGCGGGTGCCAGTCTCTCCCACTTTAGTCGGAACAGATTCGATGAAAAGGGTCCTTATGAAGGGTAAATAGCAATTGGCATATCACGTTGTGGTTTTTGCGTAGGTAAGAAACGTTCTTGCTAGAAACCCATAGCAGCCACGTAAAACATGCAAACAACAATTAGAGGATGTCTAACTTGTTTTTGCAAGGTATGCTATGTGATGTGATATGGCCAAAAGGATGTGATGAATGATATATGTGATTTATGAGATTGATCATGTTCTTGTAATAGGAATCGTGACTTGCATGTCGATGACGTGACAAGATGATCATGGAGCCCCAAGATGGAGATCAATGGAGCTATATGATATTGGCCATATCATGTCACTACTATATAATTGCATGTGATGTTTATTATGTTTATGCATCTTGTTTACTTAGAACGACGGTAGTAAATAAGATGAACCCTTACAACAATTTCAAGAAGTGTTCTCCCCTAACTGTGCACCGTTGCTACAGTTTGTCGCTTCGAAGCACCACGTGATGATCGGGTGTGATAGATCCTTACGTTCACATACAACGGGTGTAAGACAGATTTACACATGCAATACACTTAGGGTTAACTTGACGAGCCTAGCATGTACAGACATGGCCTCGGAACACGGATACCGAAAGGTCAAGCATGAGTCGTATAGTAGATTTGATCAACATGAAGATGTTCACCGATGATGACTAGTCCATCTCACGTGATGATCGGACACGGCCTAGTTGACTCGGATCATGTAATCACTTAGATGACCAGAGGGATGTCTATCTGAGTGGGAGTTCATAAGATGAACTTAATTATCCTGAACATAGTCAAAAGACCTTTTGCAAATTATGTCGTAAGCTCGCGCTTTAGTTCCACTGTTTAGATATGTTCCTAGAGAAAATATAGTTGAAAGTTGACAGTAGCAATTATGCGGACAGTAGAAAGCTTATGTCCTTAATGCACCGCTCAGTGTGCTGAACCCCAAACGTCGTTTGTGGATGTTGCGAACATCGGACATACACGTTTTGATAACTACGTGATAGTTTAGTTAAACGGTTTAGAGTTGAGGCACCAAAGACGTTTTCAAAACGTAGCGGAACATATGAGATGTTTCGAGGGCTGAAATTGGGATTTCAGGCTCGTGCCCACGTCAAGAGGTATAAGACCTCCGACGATTTTCTTAGCCTGCAAACTCAGGGAGAAAAGCTCAATCGTTGAGCTTGCGCTCAGATTGTCTGAGTGCAACAATCACTTGAATCGAGTGGGAGTTGATCTTCCAGATGAGATAGTGAAGTTTCCCCAAAGTCATTGCCACCAAGTTGCTAGAGCTTCGTGATGAACTATAACATATCAAGGATAGAGATGATGATCCTTGAGGTATTCGTGTTGTTTGACATCGCGAAAGTAGAAATCAAGAAGCAGCATCAATTGTTGATGGTTGGTGAAACCACTAGTTTCAAGAAGGGCAAGGGCAAGAAGGGATACTTCATGAAACGGCAAATCAGCTGCTGCTCTAGTGAAGAAACCCAAGGTTGAACCCAAACCCGAGACTAAGTGCTTCTGTAATAAGGGACCAGCCACTGGAGCAGCATTACCCTAGATACTTGGTAGATGAGAAGGCTGGCAAGGTCGATAGAAGTATATTGGATATACATTATGTTAATGTGTACTTTACTAGTACTCCTAGTAGCACCAGGGTATTAGATACCGGTTCGGTTGCTAAGTGTTAGTAACTCGAAATAAAAGAGCTACGGAATAAACGGAGACTAGCTAAAGGTGAGCTGACGATATGTGTTGGAAGTGTTTCCAAGTTTGATGTGATCAAACATCGCACGCTCCCTCTACCATCAAGATTAGTATTAAACCTGAATAATTGTCATTTGGTGCTTGCGTTGAGCATAGACATGATTGGATTATGTCTATCGCAATACGGTTATTCATTTAAGGAGAATAATGGTTACTCTATTTATTTGAATAAAACCTTCAATTGTCTTGCACCTAAAGGAATGGTTTATTGAATCTCGATCGTAGTGATACACATTTTCATGCCAAAAGATATAAGATAGTAATGATAGTACCACTTACTTGTGGCATTGCCATGTAAGTCATAATGGTATAAAACGCATGAAGAAGCTCCATGTTGATGGATCTTTGGACTCACTCGGTTTTGAAAAGTTTGAGACATGCGAACCATGTCTATTGGTGTATACGCATGAAGAAACTCCATGCAGATGGATCGTTTGGACTCACTTGTTTTTGAATCACTTGAGATATGCAAATCATACCACATGGGCAAGATGACTGAAAAGCCTCGTTTTCAGTAAGATGGAACAAGATAGCAACTTGTTGGAAGTAACACATTTTGATGTGTGCAGTCCAATGAGTGTTGAGGCATGCAGTGAATATCGTTATGTTCTTACTTCACAGATGATTCGAGTAGATGTTGAGAATATTTACTTGATGAAACACAAGTCTGAATTATTGAATGGTTCAAGTAATTTCAGAGTGAAGTAGAAGATCATTGTGACAAGAGGATAAAATGTCTATGATATGATCATAGAGATGAATATCTAAGTTATGAGTTTTGGCACACAATTAAGACATTGTGGAAATTGTTTCGCAATTAATACCGCCTGGAACACTGTAGTGTGATGGTGTGTCCGAACATCATAGTTGCACCCTATTGGATATGGTGCGTACCATGATGTCTCTTATCGAATTACCACTATTGTTCATGGGTTAGGCATTAGAGACAACCACATTCACTTTAAATAGGGCACCACGTAATTCCGTTGAGATGACACCGTATGAATTATGGTTTAGAGAAACCTAAGTTGTCGTTTCTTAAAGGTTTGGGTCTGCGACGCTTATGTGAAAAAGTTTCAGGATTGATAAGCTCGAACCCAAAGCGGATAAAATGCATCTTCATAGGACACCCAAAACAGTTGGGTATACCTCCTAATTCAGATCCGAAAGCAATATGGATTGTTTCTTGAATCGGGTCCTTTCTCGAGGAAAGGTTTCTCTCGAAAGAATTGAGTGGGGGGATGGTGGAGACTTGATGAGGTTATTGAACCGTCACTTCAACTAGTGTGTAGCAAGGCATAGGAAGTTGTTCCTGTGGCACCTACACCAATTGAAGTAGAAGCTTATGATAGTGATCATGAAGTTTTGGATCAAGTCACTACCGTACCTCGTAGGGTGACAAGGATGCGTACCACTTCAGAGTGGTACGGTAATCCTGTCTTGAAGGTCATGTTGCTAGACAACAATGAACCTACGAGCTATGGAGAAGCGATGGTGGGCCCATATTTCGACAAATGTATAGAAGACATGAAATCCGAGATAGGATCCATGTATCAGAACAAAGCATGGACTTTGGTGGACTTGCCCAATGATTGGCAAGCCATTGAGATAAATGGATCTTTAAGAAGAAGACGGACGTCTACGGTAATGTCACTGTCTATGAAGCTCGACTTGTGGCGAAGAGTTTTTCACAAGTTCAAGGAGTTGACTACGATGAGATTTTCTCATCCGTAGCGATGCTTAAGTCCGTCGGAATCACGTTAGCATTAGCTGCATTTATGAAATTTGGCAGATGGATGTCAAAACGAGTTTCCTTACCAGTTTTTGTAAGGAAAGGTTGTATGTGATACAATCAGAAAGGTTTTGTCGATCCTAAGGATGCTAAAAGGTATGCTAGCTCCAGCAATCCTTCTAGGGACTGGAGTAAGCATCTCGGAGTTGGAATGTATGCTTTGATGAGATGATCAAAGATTTTGGGTGTATACAAAGTTTATGAGAAACTTGTATTTCCAAAGAAGTGAGTGGGAGCACTATAAAATTTCTGATGAGTATATGTTGTTGACATATTGTTGATCGGAAATGATGTAGAATTTCTGGAAAGCATATAGGGTTATTTGAAAGGTGTTTTTCAATAGAAAACCTGGATTAAGCTACTTGAACATTAAGCATCAAGATCTATGAGGATAGATCAAAAACGCTCAATAGTACTTTCAAATGAGCACATACCTTGACATAATCTTGAAGGTGTTCAAGATGGATCAGTCAAAGAAGGAGTTCTTGCCTGAGTAGTAAGGTACGAAGTTAAGACTTAAAGCTCGACCACGGCAGAAAAGAGAGAAAGGACGAAGGTCGTCCCCTATGCTTTAGACGTAGGCTCTACAGTATGCTATGCTAAGTACCGCACCTGATGTGTGCCTTGCCACATGTCTGGCAAGAGAGTACAAAGGTGATCAAGGAGTGGATCATCAGATAGCGGTCAAAGTTATCCTTAGAGGACTAAGGAATTTTCTCGATTATGGAGGTGGTAAAAGAGTTCGTCGTAAAGGGTTACGTCGATGCAAGCTTGACACCTATCCGGATAGCTCTAAGTAGAGATACCGGATACGTATAATGGAGCAACAATTTAGAATAGCTCCAAGTAGAACAGTTATTTGGAATAGCTCCAAATAGAGCGTGGTAGCTGCATCTAGGAGATGACATAGAGATTTGTAAAGCACACACGGATCTGAAAGGTTCAGACCCGATTGACTATAACCTCTCTCACAAGCATAACATGATCAAACCCAGAACTCTTGGGTGTTAGTCACATGGGGATGTGACCTTGAGTGTTAATCACATATCGATGTGAACTGGATTATTGACTCTAGTGCAAGTGGGAGACTGTTGGAAATATGCCCTAGAGGCAATAATAAATATGTTATTATTATATTTCTTTGTTCATGATAATAGTCTTTTATTCATGCTATAACTTTATTATCCGGAAATCGTAATACACGTGTGAATACATAGACAACACCATGTCCCTAGTAAGCCTCTAGTTGACTAGCTCATTGATCAATAGATGGTTACGGTTTCCTGACCATGGACATTGGATGTCATTGATAACGGGATCACATCATTAGGAGAATGATGTGATGGACAAGACCCAATCCTAAGCCTAGCATAGAGATCATGTAGTTCGTATGCTCAAGCTTTTCTAATGTCAAGTATCTTTTCCTTAGACCATGAGATTGTGCAACTCCCGGATACCGTAGGAATGCTTTGGGTGTACCAAACGTCACAATGTAACTGGGTGGCTATAAAGGTGCATTACAGGTATCTTCGAAAGTGTCTGTTGGGTTGGCACGAATCGAGACTGGGATTTGTCACTCCGTGTAAACGGAGAGGTATCTCTGGGCCCACTCGGTAGGACATCATCATAATGTGCACAATGTGACCAAGGGGTTGATCACGGGATGATGTGTTACGGAACGAGTAAAGAGACTTGCCGGTAACGAGATTGAACAAGGTATCGGTATACCGACGATCGAATCTCGGGCAAGTAAAATACCGCTAGACAAAGGGAATTGTATACGGGATCGATTGAGTCCTTGACATCGTGGTTCATCCGATGAGATCATCGTGGAACATGTGGGAGCCAACATGGGTATCTAGATCCCGCTGTTGGTTATTGACCGGAGAACGTCTCGGTCATGTCTGCATGATTCCCGAACCCGTAGGGTCTACACACTTAAGGTTCGATGACGCTAGGGTTATAAAGGAAGTTTGTATGTGGTTACCGAATGTTGTTCGGAGTCCCGGATGAGATCCCGGACGTCACGAGGAGTTCCGGAATGGTCCGGAGGTAAAGATTTATATATGGAAGTCCTGTTTTGGTCGCCGGAAAAGTTTCGCACTTTATCGGTATTGTACCGGGAGTGCCGAAAAGGGTCCGGGGGTCCACCGGGGGGGTCCACCTGCCCCGGGGGGCCACATGGGCTGTAGGGGGTGCGCCTTGGCCTATATGGGCCAAGGGCACCAGCCCCAAGAGGCCCATGCGCCAAGGAAACTTGGGGAGGGAAGAGTCCTCAAGGGGGAAGGCACCTCCGAGGTGCCTTGGGGAGGATGGACTCCTTCCCCCCTCTTGGCCGCACCCCTTCCTTGGAGGAAGGGGCAAGGCTGCGTCTCCCCCCTCTCCCTTGCCCCTATATATAGTGGAGGGGAGGGAGGGCATCCATACCTGAGTCCCTGGCGCCTCCCTCCCTCCCGTGACACCTCGTCTCCCATAGGTGCTTGGCAAAGCCCTGCAGGATTGCCACGCTCCTCCATCACCACCACGCCGTTGTGCTGCTGCTGGATGGAGTCTTCCTCAACCTCTCCCTCTCTCCTTGCTAGATCAAGGCGTGGGAGACGTCACCGGGCTGTACGTGTGTTGAACGCGGAGGTGCCGTCTGTTCGGCACTAGGATCATCGGTGATCTGAATCACGACGAGTACGACTCCATCAACCCCGTTCTCTTGAATGCTTCCGCTTAGCGATCTACAAGGGTATGTAGATGCACTCTCCTTCCCCTCGTTGCTGGTTTCTCCATAGATAGATCTTGGTGACACGTAGGAAAATTTTGAATTTCTGCTACGTTCCCCAACACCTGGCACCTTCCAGGGTTCTCTAAACAATACATTGAAACATGTCAACAGAAAGAACACTCTTTGTTTCTTCGATGATATCCTTGTCTTCAGCAAAACTTACAAGGAGCACCTTGCTCATGTCAGAAGAGTATTGGAATTACTCAGAGCTGACCAGTGGAAGGTTAAGTTGTCCAAATGTGCTTTTGCTCAACAACAAATTGATTATCTGGGCCACACTATTAGTGCTGCAGGTGTATCCACTGATTCTTCTAAAATATCCACTGTTCAGAACTAGCCTACCCCTTCTAATGTGAAGGAAGTGAGAGGATTTCTTGGTCTTAGTGGGTATTACAGGAAATTCATCCAGCATTATGGCATAATCAGCAAACCACTGACTGAACTCCTCAAGAAGGGAGTACCATTTGTATGGTCCTCAGTTACTGCAGAAGCATTTGCTATCCTGAAGCAGAAATTGATTGAGGCTCCTGTTTTAGCTCTTCCTCAGTTTAATAAACCTTTTGTTATTGAAACAGATGCCTGTGACAAAGGGATTGGAGCAGTCTTAATGCAAGAAGGTCATCCCCTGGCTTATGTCAGTAAAGCTCTGGGGCCCAAAAACAGGGGACTGTCAGTCTATGAGAAGGAATACATGGCTATTTTGCTAGCTGTGGAACAGTGGAGACCTTACTTACAGATGCAACATTTTGTGATCAAAACTGATCAGAAAAGTTTGGTCCATCTGCAGAACCAAAAACTACATACTGTTTGGCAACAGAAAGCTCTCACCAAGTTAATGGGGCTGGATTATGAGATTGTATATAAGAAAGGGGTTGAGAATTCTGTAGCAGATGCCCTGTCCAGGAGACCACCAGATCAACGATTGTTTTCTATATCTAAGATACAGCCAGTATGGATGACTGAAGTAATTGACAGTTACAATGATGACAAGTATGCTATTGAACTCCTGCAACAACTGGCTCTGAACCCTGTTGCTAGACCCAATCACCAATTGCTGCAAGGGATAATTAGATATAAAGGAGCCATATGGATAGGTAATAAGCAAGAACTACATGATAAAAATTTTGCTGCCTTCCATGACAGCCTAGTAGGTGGCCATTCGGGGTTCCCTGTTACCTATCACAGGATACATTCTCTGTTCAGATGGTCAGGAATGAAGAAATTCATCAAAGATAAAGTACAATCTTGCATTGTCTGTCAACAAGCTAAGCCGGAAAGGGTTAACTACCCAGGGTTGCTGTCCCCTCTGCCAGTTCCTAAGAAAGCTTGGGAATATGTTACTATGGATTTCATTTCTGGCTTGCCAGTCTCAGGTCAATTTGATTGCATATTCTTGGTTATTGACAAGTTCACTAAATATGGACATTTCATGCCCTTGAAGCACCCTTTCACTGCTGCTAAGGTTGCTGAAGTGTTCCTAGATAATGTGTATAAGTTGCATGGGATGCCAGAGTATATAGTGTCAGACAGAGACCCTGTTTTGACTAGTGCATTTTGGCAAACCTTGGTCAAAAGAACTGGCACCCATCTTAATATGAGTACTGCTTATCATCCAGCTACTGCTGGGCAGACTGAGAGAGTGAATCAACAAGTTGAGTGTTATCTCAGGAGTTTTATCAGTGCACATCCTAAACAATGGAGCAAGTGGCTTTCAATGTGTGAGTTCTGGTATAATACTAATTGGCATTCTGCAGTGGGCAAGACTCCCTTTGAGATTTTGTACGGCCATCCTCCTAGGTACTTTGGCATCACTGCTAGTGACACTGTGGCTTCTCCTGATATCCAGCAGTGGTTATTAGAAAGGCAGACTGTGTTAGATTCTGTCACCCAACATCTGCACAGGGCTCAACAGAGAATGAAAGCTCAAGCTGATAAGCACCAAACTGAACGTGTCTTTGAAGTTGGTGAATGGGTTTTTCTCAAGCTCCAACCTTATGTCCAGTCCTCAGTTGTTCGTCGAGCAAATCACAAACTCTCCTTCAAATACTTTGGTCCATATAAAATTCTGGGCAAGATTGGTGAAGTGGCATACAAGCTGGAGTTGCCTGCTACTAGCAAAGTCCATCCAGTATTCCATGTATCGCAACTCAAGAAGGTAATCTCTCCTGGTACAGCGGTTGTTCCTAATCTTCCGTCCCAATTTTCTGAGCTGCAGGTGCCAGTGCAAGTGCTTCAGTCTCGAGTGCATCAGGTTGGTCAGAAAACAGTGGCGCAGGGCCTGATACTGTGGAGTGGTTCTTCTCCGGATGAAGCTACGTGGGAAGACCTGGAGTCTCTGCGGCAACAATTCCCTCGCGCTGCGGCTTGGGGTCAAGTCGCTACTCAACGAAGGGGGGATGTCAGCGAACCACTGTCTACTGACGAAGGAGGAACTGCTACGACTACAACTGATGTCGACAACAGCAAGACAGCTACAGCGCCAGAACCGAGGCCCAAGTCCACTCGGCCCAGGAAGATACCCCGGTGGCTTGCAAGCCCAAACTAGGCCCGTTGATTCGGGTGTAATATTACTTATAGCCGTTAGTGGCTTTCCTTTTGCTTTCGGCGATGGACTCGGTGGCTACGACCAACCTTGTATCTGATACAGACGTGAGGGTGGTTGGGAGGAACACGCTTGTCAAATTCAAATTCTAGATCGAATCCCCAACTTTGGACATGGCCATGTGAGCTAGATCTAAGTGCCTCACAGTGATGCAAGGAAATGTGAAAATCATTGCAAGCCCAATTTAGTGCTCACACCAACCAGCGCATCGAACCCAACCACTCGTCTTATTCTCCTCCCCTTTGACTTCTCCACTGGATTCCCCTCGACTCAGCTGAAGGCGGCGTGGTATGAGTGCTTCATCCCAACGGTAAGGAAGCCCTTCGCTCGCCTTGGATTCTTGATCTTTCCCTCACAAATCGAACTCGTTCTCCCTCAACAAGAACCCAGCTAGTCGCGGATTGTTTGCTCTTGGCGCGTTGCGATTGAATTCTCAGGTCACAGCGGCTCACGGGATGCATCCGCGCCCATTATGCATCCTACTAGGCTTTTCAGGCGTCGCCGCTCGCTAGGCTAGTTCGTGGGCCATGGCCCAATTCCCTCTCAGCCCTCTAGCTCGCTCGCGAGCTTTGTTGTTTTCATTCGCTATTCTTATTGTATTGTCATAGTTCATGCAATAAAAATTTCATGAATTCGAAGAACCAAGCAGTTTTGAAAAAAGTTCAAAAAACCAGTTGACCGTTCACCATCAAAAACTAAAAAAATCATTTTAAAAATCAGTCATTTTAAAATGTCATTTAAAACAAATTAACAAAATTTGAAAATAGTTTGTCATTTTAAAAAAAGTTCACCAAATTTGAAAAAAATCACGAATTTTGAAAAGTTCATAAAAATTGTGAAAATTTGTAAAGTATTTCCTGGGATTTTTTAAAAAGTTCACAAATTTGAAAAACAAAATCATGAGATTCGCACAAAAAATTAGAAAACAAAATTTGCGAAATTGAATAAAAATTTATACTAATTAAAATTTGAAGAATGTTCACACATTTAGCAAACGGAAAAAATAAGAAAGTAAAACCCAAAAAATTAAAAACGGAATAAAAGACCTGGTCCAGATAAACCAGAAACAAAAAAGAAAAAACCGACTGGGACGAAATCCGGCTATGATCATGTGGGCCGGGCATTTTAGTAGGGACGGGGGGATCGGGCGTGGGCGCCAGTTAGCAGAATAGCAACTGCCGCCTGAAGCGCCGAATAGGAAAGGGGAAAAACGAACCAGCCCACCGAACTCGTCTTCTCCTCCTCCCCTTCGTCTTCTCCTCCACTGGACCCCCCTCGACTCGGCTGAAGGCGGCGTGCACGGATCCTTCACCTCAACGGTAAGGAAAACCCTTCTTCCGCCGCGAATTCTTAATCTTTACCTCGCAAATCGAACTCGTTCTCCCTCCGGCAGCAACCCAGTTAGTCGCGGATTGTTTGCTTTGGCGCGTGGCGATCGAATTCTCGGGTGGCGGCGGCGCGCGGGATGCATCCGCCCGCTGCGCATCCTGCTAGGGTTTACTGCCTTTTACCCCCAAATCCTTCCATTTTTCTGTGTGTTTGATATGATGGTTTTCACATGATCTCGTTTCCCCCAAATTTTGTGGGGTTTAACTAAACCTCACCCGGTGCTTTATTAAGTCTGCCCCTAGAGTCTAGAGAGGAGTCGAGTTGATGTATTTCCTGAGAATCGGAGTAAAGATCTGCTACTCGTATTGAGACTAGGGCATGTAATTCTTTTAGAGTCTTCAAAAGTCTGGAATTCATTGTGAGAAAGTGTCCCTCTTTTTATGGCGCCTGACTATAGAACCAGGTTGAAATGTTGCATTTCAAGGACATATGATCTGGGTCCTTTTCTCATTAAAATTATGTTTCTCAGTTATCTTATCTCGGAATTGCACAGTAATATGAACAAAGAATTAACTGGTGTTTACAGCACGGTAATGGACTTGGTGCTGGTATGTACTGGTGTTTTTTCCATTTAGTTCGATCATGTTAAAAGTGTTGACATGCCCTCATAACAAAAGCTTGAGCTGACTAATTTTAGCAGGCAAGAAGCTGTGATTTTCTTTTTAACTGGCAGGAAGCTGTGATTGATTAGGTCATGTTCAGTAAGTTTATAGCTGCTGGACTTTTGGTCATTACAGTAGGCTAACCTACTGTTAAAAACTTAAAATTATCATCAATAATAAGTAGAAATCTAGTAGTACCAATAGTTGGAATCTTGAGATGTTAGAACATAGCAACAGATGTCCTCTCTACTGCTGACTTGAGAATAGGCAAATGAACTAGCTGAGACAAACTTGTCTATGCAATGACGCTGCAGACAACACAGGGTCCAAAACGCTGGTGCATGTGTGCATGTCAATTGCACGTAGAGGTGTTTGATTGCTGAGCTGTAGTTGCGTTGGTTAAATGAGAATCGCTTTATGCCATTAGCACACAATGTTGGAGTGCCATTATATTAACTAGTTGCGTCAGTTGTTTTGGATTTACTTGTTTTCAGTAACTATTGTTTGTATTGAGGTTGGTGCGAGCTTTTCATATAAGAATGCTTCAGCACTATTCTTTTGGTAAAATTTTTATAATTTGGCAAATTGATCCCTTTTTAGAATCGTTGTGTACGTTATACAGCAAATAGGTCTAAATTCCTGAGAATATATTATTCACAGCAAATAAAAACCATGAATATGAGCTTTCATTGTAGCATGCCTAGTATATTATTCTGTTTTCTAGAAAAAGTAGAAACACCATGGTTCTGTTCATCTGTAGGAAATCTCAAGTAGAAACACTCTGGCCAGCATTTTCCCCCTCTTTACTACTACCTCCGATCCATAATAAGTGTCGCATACTCTTGCGTATTCTACAAAAATTATAAGTGTCGCAGTTTGAATTCAAAACTGTGACACTTATTATGGATCGGAGGTAGTACTCCCTCCGTCCCAAAATAAGTGTCTCAACTTTGTACTAGCTCTAATACAAATTTGTACTAAGCTCAAGACAGTTATTTTGGGACGGAGGAAGTAGTATTTTATTTGTTGCTCATAGTTTGATTTAATGGTTGTTTTTGGACAGTAAATTTGCAATGGGTTGCGTATATAACAGAAGAAATCTCGTTTTTGTTTTTCTGCCCTGTAATCCTTAAGCACGAAGCATAATATTCAGTGAAGGATTGTTGCACCACTTGAAGGCCTATGTTCATGTATAAATTTGACTTTTGGCAGGTAGTCAACCATGGTTTTCCTTCAGGCAGAGATGTGCTGGAATGTACTGATCTCAGCTGGTCAGCTGAGCCCCAAGGGTCTGCTGCTCCGCAAGTCTATCATTGTGCGTCTTCTGGAGGACGTAACCAACAGGAAGGCCTCCAAGGAGCATGGCTACTACATTGCTGTCAATGGGTTGAAGGAGATATCTGATGGGAAAATTCGTGAGCTGACCGGAGACGTTCTTTTCCCGGTCACATTCACCTGCATCACTCAGAGGCCTATGAAGGGTGAGATCTTGGTCGGCTCCGTGGAGAAGATCCTCAAGCATGGCGTGTTCCTCAAATCTGGGCCAATTGAAAACATCTTCATGTCGGAGAAGTCAATGAGCGACTACAAGTACATGGGTGGCGAGAACCCCATGTTCATGAAGGACTACTCGAAGCTGGAGAAGTACACCATCGTGCGCTTCAAGGTCATGGGGTTCTGCTGGATGGAAGCAGATCGCCAGTTCCGGCTTCTCGCGACGATGGCTGGTGATTACCTTGGGCCGCTGTGATCAGCTTCGACAGGTTAAACATGCATGGTCCCTGCTTTGTATTTTGTTATCCTGGTGGATGATTGGATGGGTCTGCAATGTACATCGGAGTTTCTATCCAAAATTTGGGATCATTTTTAGGATTCACAAACATTTTTCATGAAATTTTGGACATGTTTTGAATTTGTGAACAATTTCCGAGGTCGTGAACATTGTTTGTATTTCTGAAGAAAATTCAAAATCATGAAAAAACATTTAATTCACGGGTACAATTTGGAATTTGTGAACATTTTACAAAATCACAAACAGTTTTTGAATTGACGGATATTTTTTAAATCACTTTTTTTTTCAAACTGATGTACAGTCTTGGAATTCATGGACAATTTTTAGATTCATGAAAACTACAAAATCACAAATATTTTTTGAGTTCATGAACATTTGTTGAAATCCCATAACACCTTTTGTATTCATCGACAATTTTCAAATTTAATAATAGTTTTTGAATTCTCGAATATTTTTTGAAATCACGGACATTTTTTCAATTCACGATTTTTTATATTGTCACATTTTGTATTTACGAACATATTTTAAATTCATGACTTGCAAATTTATGAACTTTATTTGAATTCATGAATATTTTCAAATCCGCTAATGTTTTTGAATTCATGAATATTTTTTGAACTGGAGCATATTTTTCAAACTTACCAATATTTTCTTAATCTTCAAACACCTTTGAATTCAGAAATATTTTTTGAACTCCTGCACATTTTCAAACTTAAGAATATTTTCTAAATCTTTGAACACTTTTAAATTCATGAATATTTTCCAAATTCATGAACATATTTTGGTTTCATGATTTATTTTGAATTCACGAAGTATTTGTAGATTTCGCAACATTATCTAATCAAATCCTTATACTTTTATCAACTTTTGGTGAACATTTTATGAATTTTGAAAAAAGAAAAGCAAAAAATGAAGAAAAAAATGAATGTGCTGCACACCTCACACTAGGCCGGCCCAAAACGGACGGGTTGGGGCGCGTTTGCTCGTAGGTCCATAGGAGGTCCGCATGGGAAATGTATCCGGTGCACCGTGATGCTACCGGTGCACCGGATGCCGTAGAACATTTTAAGAAATTGAAAAGAAAAATCTCGCACATTGACACAACATAGTGTATTTTTTTAGAAACACCTGCAATTTTTTTTAGAACGAAGACGCTTAGACGCGTCCGGCTTTAAATTAATAAAGCCCACAACAGGCAACGTATCGGACTTAGTCCCGAAACAGACGACACGAGCACGGAGGCTCCCGGCCAGTGTTAACTTAAAGTTTACACGCGAAAGACCTGACCAGATTAAGTGCGAAACGAGTACATGGCTCATAGCCAGAGCTTAGAGCACGCAGGCTCGCTCAATCACGCAGCAAAAGGGCCACACTCACGACGGAGACGTGGCGGGAGGCTCCCTAGCCAAAATGTAGACGACGCGCAGACGATCTTGGGCATGCTTCATCTTGTCAGCATCCTTGCGCCTCACCAACGGACTCCACTGCTGCAAGAAGAGATTGCATTTATAGATGATGTTAGCCGGGTGCATTGGGAATATACCCTCGATCGCAAGTTTATTCCTAGTTAGCCAAAGAGACCAAGCTAGGGCTCTGATACAGCTCCACAGCACGCGATTGTTGCCTCCCGAAGCAGAGGCAAATAAGCCCGCAAGATCGGAGGTCGATCGCGGGTTTCAAGAGGTGTTAGCAGCTGCTCGGACCGCACTCCATGCAAAACGAGCTAACGGGCAGCGAAAGAAAACATGATTCGCATCTTCCGCAACGTGACAGATCGCGCAAGTGCCCGTCGACGGGCCATTCCGTTTGGCCACGTTAGCCGAGGTGGGCAGTCTATTGCGAAACAGCTGCCAAAAGAACACCTTAATCTTGAGCAGGAGACGCGCGGTCCAGAGTCCTTTTGGCACTAGGCAGGCCTGGCTCTGGCACATCTTTCGGTACAAGGATTTGACCGAGAACTTGCCGGAAGGGGTGAGTGACCACGTCACGGTGTCCGCGTGCATGGAAAGCGACACTGGTGTGATGAGCTCACGCAACTCCGCTAGGTGGGCAAGTTCTGTTCCCGTTAGCTCGCGCCTGAAACAGAGCGCAGGTGGGGAGGAGGCAAGCGCCGAGGCTACGCTCAAGTCCGGGTTGACCGCCTGGGCGTATAGGTCCTGGAAAACGGACCAGAGGGGTTGAGATCCTACCCAATGATCCAACCAGAACCGGGCCGAACGGCCATTGCCGACGGAGAACTTGGCTCCCAAGGCGAAGGCTGGCCGAACCGCTTGAAGGTCATTCCAAAATGGTGAACCCCTGGCCACACCTTCAAAGAAGTTCCCAGACGGGAAGTACTTAGATCAAAGCAGATCAACCCACAGGCCTGTCGCCCCCTGCGACAGCTTCCAGATCCACTTACACATGAGCGCAATGTTGAGGATTCTGGTGTTCGTGATCCCTAGCCCTCCCTGGGCCTTCGGACGACACACCGCATCCCAACGAACCATGTGGTATTTGCGCTTAGGTCCCGTTCCTTCCCAAAAGAAACGGGACCGGGGAGTGTCCATCCTGGCATGCACCCCATCGGCCAAAAGGAATAGCCCCATTGCGAATTGAGGCAACGAGGAGAGGCTCGAATTTGTGAGCACCAACCTGGCTGCGGAGGAGAGAAACTTACCCCTCCAAGGGCAAACCCGTCCACCCACCTTGGTCCACAACAGGGCCCAGCCATCGATCTTAATGCGCTTAGCATCTAACGGAAGGCCCAGATAGGTAAACGGGAGTTTGCCTAACTTGCAATTTAGCAGGTCCGCGACTCGCCTACTATCCTGCGCATCCAAGCCCATAG
Source organism: Triticum dicoccoides (assembly GCF_002162155.2). Taxonomy (NCBI): domain Eukaryota; kingdom Viridiplantae; phylum Streptophyta; class Magnoliopsida; order Poales; family Poaceae; genus Triticum; species Triticum dicoccoides. Next base: position 184,312,716 of record NC_041381.1, read on the forward strand.
ACATCACTTCGCTCTTATGGAAGTTTATCTTAAGACCCGACATAAGTTCAAAGCTAATGAGTAGAGCTTTGACTGTAGCAATGCTGTGCAGGTCTGGTTGGAACAATAGAAGCGTATCGTCCGCGTATTGCAAGTGAGAGATCCCCCCTGGGATGAGGTGTCCCAACATCCCTTTGATGTGGCCAGCCTCCGTGGCTTTCTGCAGCATGGCAGCCAACGCATCGGCAATAAAGATAAATAGGAGAGGAGACATGGGGTCGCCTTGGCGCAATCCACGCTTGTTCCTGAAGAAGTTCCCTACTTCTCCGTTAATTTATTCATACTCATAACAATTACAGGTACACTAATTCGGATCTAAAATCCAAGAAAATACAAAGTAACTCCTATGACTACGAATTACAATGATATCTCTTGGAAACACCTTCTTCGCTGCATCAATCTCTGTTAGAAGAAACACCTTCTTCGCTGCATCAATTGTTGAAAAGAATTACAATGATATCTCTTAGAAACACCTTCTCATAAAATACGATGATCACTAGATGATGACGAAGACCGTAGTACTGTGAAGATGCGAGGCCCCCCCACCTCTAGGCGCCAAGATGACAGTCGGAGGTGAGGGGACCAAAAAATTCCTGGCGGCGGCGGCGCTGCTGCAAACCTTCGCTAGTCCGTTTTGATGATCTGGTGGTTCCTAACATTCGTGTAACAACATTTAAACATTTCTTGAGATCCAGAATTGAGGTCAATGCGATAATGAGCCAAAAGTAAAGCCCAACTTATGTTATGTACTACTATTCAGTGATTAATTTGTCTTTTGTTTTTTAAGCTATGTTTCGAATTTTGACTTCAAAGTTTATCACAACCTACATTGATGTTGTGTGAATGAGCTAATTTTTGAACCTTTTAAAAAGAGGTAAATACACCACAAGTGCCTAAACTTGTCCGGCGTGGTCAGTTTAGTGCCTAAAGTTGCAAAATACGTAAAAGTGATGCCATAACTTGTCCAAATGGTGCATATACGGTGCCTTCGCTCGTACGCCGCCGTATGTGCCGCCCGCGTGGCTTGACAGTTGGCGTATGGCCCACATGTCAGTGTGTGTGAGCGTTGGCAGAGCTGGGTGAGACAGGCGCTGTGGTTATTTTGCAGAAAATCCCTTGGGATTTAATTAATTATCGCAAAAAGTCCCTCCAAACGCGGAAAGTGATTGCATGTTATGTTTGCGCATAGGTACCTAGAAGTGCCTTTTCAATCTAACTTCTCACCGCTTCGTTTCCCTGTCTCTGCTTTCTTTCTCGCACCACTCGCGGTCAATCCAAGGCGACGGTGGCCGAGGTCGTGCGGCACGGCGACCGGCGTCGGAGGCGATGGACGACCCACGTCGTCGTCTTCCAGGCAAAGCAGCTCCTTCGTATGGTAAGTCACACCCTCCTTGTTTTACTTCATGCCGAGTATCTCTTCAACGTCCATGGCGTTGGGCATGGGTTGCTGGAGTGAGAGTAATTTTCTGGCGTGCTTGATCTTCATCTTTCGTCCATGCTATGCGAGATACTGTGTATGTGGATTGTTGCGGAGTAGATATGCGCACATTGTTCCTGAATTTTGCTAGGGTTTATTCGAGGTTTTTGAAAGTAGGCGCCTTTTCTTTTCGAAGTAGTCGGTCATGCTTGTGTGCGCAACAAATTAGACTATAATATTTCTCAGATGTTATCATTTGCCTTGTTGGTCATTTCTGCTCAGATCTGGAGATTGTTCGAATTGAAAAATTAGCAAGATTTGTAACTGTATTTTGGGTACAGATGATGCATAGTTAACTGAATTTGGTGACACCTGATTGTACAGTTAACTGAATGTTCGTGACAAAAGATGTACTGAATGTGTGCACTGCACTGAACTAAATATTTGTGTTGAATGTGTGCAAGTGCAATGCGTTAGGATGTAATGAATGTGTGCAGTGTATGTAAAGTAGAAAACTAAACTGTTCTGCATAATTAACTGGTATTTTGTTGTATTGAATAGTACAGATCACTAAATATTGGGTGATGTACGAAGCAAAGGCACCGTACATACATCATTTGGACAAGTTATGTCATCACTTTTACGTATTTTGCAACTTTAGGCATTAAACTGACCGCGCCGGATAAATTTAGGCATTTATGGTATATTTACCTCTTTTAAAAATGTGCAAACGTAAGTTGGGCACTGGTTCGGCCAAGCAGGGAACTACGAACCCTCAAAAATACAAAGCAGAGAACAACGAACTTGCTGTGATGCTAGTTGGGCGAATAAACACAACAAATGCAACTTTAATTCATGATCCAGCTGGAGGCATTCTCCCTTGCGACTTGTGAGGACAGATCGAGGAAGCTCTCACATTTCTGCTCTCACATTTCTGGAGGCATTCTCCCTTGTGATTATATGAATTTTCATATAATCAGCTCAAAAAGAGCCTGTCATACAAGGGT
>NC_041381.1:184315550-184323255 GCF_002162155.2 Triticum dicoccoides
CAGGCAGGCCTGCACTCGAGGCGTAGCAGAGGCTCTCAACGGATTGGGCGCCCGCTGCTCCCGGAGCAATCAGGGCCCAGACAGCACCGGCGTGCGCACATCCGAACAGCAGATGTTCCAATGTTTCCTCCTGTCCACAGAAGGCGCAGGCAGCCCCGTCGATAATATGCCTTCGATGGAGCAGGGCAACACACGGGAGGCGTTGACGATGACACAACCAAAGAAAGAATTTGCATTTCCCGGGGGCGAAGCTGCACCAAATGGTGGGTGCGAAGATGTCCGACTCATGCACCGCCATGGCAGCCCGATACGCCCCCCTCGCTGTGAACACAGCCCCGCAGGAGCGCAGGGTACGAACATCCTGCGCGCCGGGATGCAGGGTTACTGCTCCGAACTCCTCCCTGAGACGAGCGAGTTCAGAGCAAGCAGCAGTAAAGAGCCGAGGCCGTAGCTGGGCGTCCAACCCCTGGAGGGCACCAGCAACGCTTGCGTTGGGGCGCACCGAGTGCATGAAGAGTGCAGGGAACCGGAGCTCGAGCGTAGCTTCTCCCAGCCATAGATCACACCAGAAGGTTGTACGTTCTCCATCCCCCACTGCACACGCGGTGCGCTCACGGAAGAGCGACAAAAGTGCCAAGAGAGATTTCTAGGTGGGGGTATCAAGGCGACTGGCGCGCGGCGTCACCAAGGTCACGCACGCCGGCCCAACCATACTGGAGGAGAACCATGTCTGCCAACCAGCGTCAGAGGGGGCATGAATCTTGGCCAGGAGCTTCATGAGCAAGCACGAATTCTGTAGCCTCGGACGCCTAGACCACCCCAGTCATGAGGCTTGCAGACTTCAGTCTAGGCAATTTTGCATTGAGCTCCGCTAACTGTGGAGTCGTTAGTCCAGAAGAAGAAGGCACCGTATATGCATCCTTTGGACAAGTTATGGCATCACTTTTACGTATTTTACAACTTTAGGCACTAAATTGACCGTGCCGGACAAGTTTAGGCACTTGTGGTGTATTTATCTCTTTTAAAAATGTGCAAATGTAGGTTGGGTGCACCGGTTCGGCCAAGCAGGAAACTACGAACCCTCAAAAATACAAAGCAGAGAACAACGAACTTGCTGTGAGGCTAGTTGGGCAAATAAACACAACAAATGCAACTTTAATTCATGATCCAGCTCGAGGCATTCTCCTTTGTGACTTGCGAGGACAGATCGAGGAAGCTCTCACATTTCTGCGGTACTGCCACTTTCACCCCTCTACGGAGCATAAAGCGCGCTATAGAATTTATTTCACTTTTCGTAAATTGGTGTTGCTTAACCGTGAAGTATGAGCGCCCTGGTACATATGGATGTGGTTTCCTTCCAGGCTAGTGCTTCATTAGCTTTAGCTTTGGATTGGAGTAGGGAAGATTCGGACGGGGGCAGCGGGGCTCCACCACGATCGCTGATCAAACGCCGGGGCGGGATGACCGGGCCATCCATCGCCGTGATTCCCGCATCCACTCGTTGAGCGTTGGACCCACTGACTAGCGTCACTGATCCGCCCGTGGAGACTCCACAGGAAGTCGTCGGCACAACCAACCATTCGTACGGACTCTCGCCTGCCGTCCCTCTCTACATAAACAGACCTCAGCTAGCTGCTGCACTCTCACACACGCACTGCGAGTGAGTGAGCGAGCCAGTCTTTCTTCTGAAACCATGTGCGAGTCCGCCTCCCTACTAGCTGCAGCCGGAGACCAAGACGGCCACCACCACCAGGGGGGAACCAAGGCAGCCGAGATGAACACGGGTGGCCTGCTGGACCCTTCCCCGGCAGCCCTCGGCCCGACCCCTCTTCCCGCGACGTCTCCGGCGCTCGTGTTCTACGAAGACGATTACCGGTACTACTACGATGACGACAGTTGCCTCCAGGAGGACCAGGAGGGCGACCACGACGCCTATCAACTAGGACGAGGACGAGGACGTCGCCGCCACCGGGTCGCTTGCTGACAGGCTACGTGATCTCGTCCGTCAGAAGCTGGCCGAGGTTAACGCCTCCAGCGCGGTCGTCGCGGGGCTCGGCCTCGTCGGGAGCGCCGTCGGCGCCTACTTCCTCTGGCCCGCGGCCGCGGCCGCCGCCACCGCAGCCGCCACCATGCCAGTGGGAAGCCGTGTGGCGTTTGAAGCCAACTCTAAGCTCTACTTCAAGATCCTCCGCACTGCCGGAGCGGCAGCGGCTGCCGCCGCTTTCGCCGTGTAGTTGCACGGGAGGGCTGGCCACGTACCTACTGCTTAGTTTCGTCCCACGCGCGCCGTTCGTGTGCTGGCCGTTTGCGTTGCTTATATATCGCCAATAATGGAGCAGTCAGTTTGTCTTGATGATTAAGCGTCCGTGTGTAGTGGTTATATCTTTGAATCGATTGATACTCTGGTTTATCGAGTAGTACTCCATCTCTACGTTTTCAGTGTGTGTAAGGTTGGAGCTATACTATCTGCGATAAGCTAAATCTTTGGTTTAGATTGTTTTTTTTAGGAAAAACTTCCAATCTAATTTCTATTCATCTTCAATCATGGTAGTACAATAAACGCGAGAAATAATAAAAATTAGATCTAGATACGTAGACCACCTAGCAACGACTACAAGCACTGAAGTGAGCCGAAAGCACGCAGCTGTCATCACCCCTCCCTCGTCGGAGCCGGGAATACCTTGTTGTCGTAGACAGTCGGGAAGTCGTCATGCTAAGGCCCTCTAAAACCAACGCACCAGAACAATAACCGCCACGGATGAAGCGTGTAGATTAAAAGGATCCAGTTTGAAGACACACGGACGAGGACGAATGACGAACAGATCCGAGCAAATCCATCAAAGGTAGATCCGTCGGAGACACACCTTCACATGCCCACCGATGATGCTAGACGCATCACCGGAACGGAGGCTGGGTGGGGAGACCTATATTCCATCTTCAGGGAGCCACCGTTGTCTCGCCTTTCTAAGCAGGACACAAACCCTAACAATGCTCCCCGGCAAAAAAAAAACTAACAAAGCTCGAAAAAATATCTAAAAAGCAACACTAAAGCTTCTTACAAGATGATGTTTGCTCCTTTATTTGTGTTGATCTTTAGATTACTCATTTCCTTTAAATTGTACTTTAGCTATATGTAAGTTGATGGGGTTATGTACCTAGGGTAGGGTCATGGACCTGTTCCAAGTAACTTACCCTAGGACATCCCTAGAAGAGGTCGCCTTCCAGTCGACCAACGAGGATTCACTCGACTGGCCTGAAGGACTCGACCACGAAGACTCACTCGACCACCAGGAGGTCAAGAGGCACTCTGCACCGCAACGGCCTGTAATTAAGTAGACTTTATGATAGTAAAGGCACTTTATGTGGGGCGTTACCAGTAACGCCCCAGACTTAACTCACCTTAAACCCTCTCCTACGTGGGCTGGCTGGGGTCCTGACGCACTCTATATAAGCCACCCCCCTCCACAGGCAGAAGGGTTCGGCACCTTGTAATCCATACATTGATAATCCACTCGACCGCCTCCGGGCTCCGAGACGTAGGGCTGTTACTTCTTCCGAGAAGGGCCTGAACTCGTACATCCCTTGTGCTTACAACCTCTCCATAGCTAGGACCTTGCCTCTCCATACCTACCCCCCACTCTACTGTCAGGCTTAGAACCACGACAGTTGGCGCCCACCGTGGGGCTAGTGTTTTAGCGATTTTGTGGAGAAGTTGCGATTCTTCCGAGTACTTTCATCATGGTGTCTGCTGGAATTTTGGTCGAGGGTCAAGAGATCCGTCTCGGCGCTCTCGCCTTCATCGCCGACGACTCCGCATGGCTCCAGGAGGCTCCACTCGACGTAGATGCGCTCCCCGTCCGCGGTGCGACGCATTTTCGCGCATGTGTCCGCGGCGTTCTGCTGCGGCAACCATCGACCCAGTATCGGTCGGCTCCTCCATCTTCCACCCTCCCGGTCTCCCGCCAGCGCAAGCGCTCAGGCCGGTCGAGGCTTCAGCGATGGGTGAGTCACGCGGTGGCTCGCCAGTCGACCACTACACAAGTTGCGGCAATCGAGCCCAACGAATCTCTCTACGGCTTGTTCGATCAGTCGACTGGCTCCGGAGAGACTGCATCCGAGTGCGGAAGCAGTGATCCAGCGGCGGAAATCTTGATGGTCGACGGGCCCCACAGCCCTCCTGGCTTCGCCCGCGGTGGTGGAGCAGGCGACGGCGGCGACCCTGCTCGAGGCTACGAAGAGTACCAGCCCGAGCCACTCGACTCTCTGCAAAGAGAAGAGCTTCGCCGCAGGAACGAGGATCCCCTGCGTATTCCCATCGCAGGAGAAACCCCCGAGGCTCGTGCCTTGGAGGAGGCGCGTCTGGCCAATTTGGCCGAGCGCACTCGACTGGAGAACCTTCAGCGAGCACTCGACGAGCGCGCGCGGCAACGAGTTCCCGACACCAGTCGACGTCAACTCTTCCCGCCGACTCAGGTATATCAAACCCCAATTCAGAATTTAGCAGCTGCGACCCGTATAGCAGAGTCCATTCAGCCTTCGCAGTCAGAGGCTGGCAGAGGTTTGCTGCAGATCAGGGATCTGCTCCGAGCAGCAGGAGATCAGAATTCAGCCGTGTCTCAGTCGCGCAACAGAATTCATAGTCGATCCGTCACTGTGAATACGGTTCAGTCGGCTCACAGCCCCAGATCGCCTCCGCGGCGCGAAGGGCGTGAGAATCGGCGAGATCAATATGGCGACAGACTCGACCGAGATGATAGGCGTCGAGTGCCCTATTCCCCTCCGAGGGGTGGGTCTTACGCTCCTCGGCAGCCAGATGATAGGCGTCAGTACAGTACAGGGCGTAGGGTTCCAGTTGACCCCAGAGAGCCAGGCTTCGACGCGCGATCCATTATCGTGCAAGGGTTGGTCGACCGGAACAGAGCCCATCGAGGTGCACTCGACAGAGATGTACCCACGAGCAGTCGAGTTCATGTTTCTGGTCCTGAATGTTTCAGCAGAGCTATCAGAGCCGCAGTTATCCCCCCCCCCCAATTTCAGGCTGGCAACAGGAGTCAGCAAGTTCACTGGTGAGTCTAAGCCTGAAACTTGGCTTGAAGACTACCGAGTGGCAGTTCAGATCGGTGGTGGGAACGACGAGGTGGCCATGAAGCATTTGCCCCTCATGTTGGAAGGTTCTGCCAGGGCATGGTTGACTCAATTGCCTCCTAGCAGCATTTACACTTGGGAAGATCTGTCCCGAGTGTTCGTCAGAACGTTCGAAGGGACTTGCAAGCGACCAGCGGGATTGACAGAGTTGCAAGTCTGCGTGCAGAAAACCAATGAGACTCTCAGAGAGTATATTCAGAGGTGGATCACTTTGCACTACACTGTGGAAAATGTCTCTGACCATCAGGCAGTATGCGCCTTCAAAGATGGTGTCAAGAACAGAGAACTGAGTTTGAAATTTGGTCGAACCGGTGACATGACCTTGAGTCGGATGATGGAGATTGCTACCAAGTACGCCAACGGCGAAGAAGAAGACCGACTCCGAAGCGGCAAGCACAAGCCGAGTCAGTCGGAAAAAGGAAACACCAGTCGGAAACAGAAGCGGAAGGCTGAGCCGGCAGCTCCTGGAGAGGCTCTGGCCGTGACTCAAGGAAAGTTTAAGGGGAAACCAAAAGGATCCTGGAACCCCAAGAAGGTAAAGGATAAAGAAGGGAACGACGTGATGGATATGCCGTGTCATATTCACACGAAGAAAGATGAAGAGGGGAATATCATTTACCCAAAGCACACCACTCGCCAATGTCGACTCCTGATCCAGCAGTTTCAGGGAAAACAGTCTAAGGACAAGGAGAAGGAGCCGGACAAGGCCGAAGACAAAGAGGACAGTGAGGGAGGATATCCGCATATCAACTCCACTCTGATGATCTTCGCAGATGTGGAAAGCAGAAGTCGACTGAAAGTGATTAACCGAGAGGTTAACATGGTTGCCCCAGCAAAGGCAAATTATCTGAAGTGGTCTCAAACACCCATCACATTCGACCAATCTGATCACCCGACTCGTATTGCCACCCCTGGGAGGCAAGCTTTGGTGGTCGATCCAGTTGTCGAAGGCACTCGACTGACAAAGGTGCTGATGGACGGTGGAAGTGGGCTGAATCTGTTATATGCAGACACGTTGAAAGGTATGGGCATTCCAATGTCCCGACTGAGCACTAGTAACATGAGCTTCCATGGAGTTATACCAGGGAAGAAGGCCGAGTCACTCGGCCAGATAGCTTTGGACGTAGTGTTTGGCGATTCAAAGCATTTTCGCAAAGAAAAGTTGACGTTTGAGGTCGTGGATTTTCAAAGTGCATATCATGCCATTTTGGGGAGACCAGCCTATGCACGGTTCATGGCTCGACCATGTTACGTGTACCTCAAATTGAAGATGCCCGGTCCCAAAGGTGTGATCACTGTCACCGGTGATAGGAAAAAGGCAGAGGAGTGCTTTCAGAAGGGCTCCAAAATTGCCGATTCCCAAGTGACAGCGGTCGAGTTCGAAGAATACAAGCAAAACGCAGATCCAAGTGACTTGCTGCGATCCAAGAAGCCCGCCACAGAATCTGCATTCCAGTCGTCCGGTGAGACGAAGCCTGTTCACATTCACCCGACCGACCCCGAAGCAGCTCCGACCCGCATCTCCACAACACTCGACCCAAAATAGGAAGAAGCGCTCATCCAGTTCCTCCGTGAGAACTGGGACATTTTTGCATGGAAGCCCGCTGACATGCCAGGTGTTCCCAGGGGACTGGCTGAGCATCGCCTAAGAGTCGACTCGTCTGCAAAGCCAGTCAAAGAACATCTTCGGCGGTCCGCCGTCCAGAAGAGAAAGGCCATCGGTGAAGAAGTGGCTCGACTGTTGGCGGCAGGATTTATCCGAGAGATGTTCCACTCCGAGTGGCTCGCTAATGTCGTCATGGTTCCTAAGAAGGACAAGTCGCTCCGAATGTGCATTGATTTCAAGCACATCAACCGGGCCTGCCCGAAAGATCACTTTCCTCTCCCTCGCATAGATCAAATTGTTGACTCGACCGCGGGATGCGAGAGGTTGTCTTTTTTAGATGCTTACTCCGGGTACCACCAGATCCGTCTGTATGGGCCCGATGAAGTAAAAACAGCTTTCATCACTCCATTCAGGTGCTTCTGCTATATCACCATGCCATTCGGCCTCAAGAATGCTGGAGCCACATTTATGCGAATGATCCAGAAGTGTCTACTCACTCAAATCAATCGGAATGTGGAAGCTTATATGGATGATATTGTTGTCAAGTCACGAAAAGGTTCCGACCTGCTCGCTGACCTCGCCGAAACATTTGCCAACCTCAGAAGGTATGATATCAAGCTCAATCCATCAAAGTGCACATTTGGAGTTCCTGGTGGCAAGTTACTCGGTTTTCTCGTTTCCGAACGGGGAATCGACGCCAACCCAGAAAAGATTGGCACTATTCTCCGAATGAAACGCCCTGTGCGAGTGCACGATGTCCAGAAGCTTACTGGATGCTTGGCCGCATTAAGTCGATTCATCTCACGACTCGGTGAAAAGGCATTGCCTCTTTACCGACTGATGAAGAAGGCTGACAAGTTCGAGTGGACTCCAGAAGCTGATGCAGCGTTTGCCGAGCTAAAAGCTCTGCTCTCCACCCAGCCGGTGCTTGCTGCTCCAATCAGCAAAGAGCCT
>NC_041381.1:184323265-184396838 GCF_002162155.2 Triticum dicoccoides
CGGTCGAGGCTTCAACGATGGGTGAGTCACGCGGTGGCTCGCCAGTCGGCCACTACACAAGTTGCGGCAATCGAGCCCAACGAATCTCTCTACGGCTTGTTCGATCAGTCGACTGGCTCCGGAGAGACTGCATCCGAGTGCGGAAGCAGTGATCCAGCGGCGGAAATCTTGATGGTCGACGGGCCCCACAGTCCTCCTGGCTTCGCCCGTGGTGGTGGAGCAGGCGACGGCGGCGACCCTGCACGAGGCTACGAAGAGTACCAGCCCGAGCCACTCGACTCTCTGCAAAGAGAAGAGCTTCGCCGCAGGAACGAGGATCCCCTGCGTATTCCCATCGCAGGAGAAACCCCCGAGGCTCGTGCCTTAGAGGAGGCGCGTCTCGCCAATTTGGCCGAGCGCACTCGACTGGAGAATCTTCAGAGAGCACTCGACGAGCGCGCGTGGCAACGAGTTCCCGACACCAGTCGACGTCAACTCTTCCCGCCGACTCAGGTATATCGAACCCCAATTCAGAATTTAGCAGCTGCGACCCGTATAGCAGAGTCCATTCAGCCTTCGCAGTCAGAGGCTGGCAGAGGTTTGCTGCAGATCAGGGATCTGCTCCGAGCAGCAGGAGATCAGAATTCAGCCGTGTCTCAGTCGCGCAACAGAATTCACAGTCGATCCGTCACTATGAATACGGTTCAGTCGGCTCACAGCCCCAGATCGCCTCCGCGGCGCGAAGGGCGTGAGAATCGGCGAGATCAATATGGCGACAGACTCGACCGAGATGATAGGCGTCGAGTGCCCTATTCCCCTCCGAGGGGTGGGTCTTACGCTCCTCGGCAGCCAGATGATAGGCGTCAGTACAGTACAGGGCGTAGGGTTCCAGTTGACCCCAGAGAGCCAGGCTTCGACGCGCGATCCATTATCGTGCAAGGGTTGGTCGACCGGAACAGAGCCCATCGAGGTGCACTCGACAGAGATGTACCCACGAGCAGTCGAGTACATGTTTCTGGTCCTGAATGTTTCAGCAGAGCTATCAGAGCCGCAGTTATCCCCCCCAATTTCAGGTTGGCAACAGGAGTCAGCAAGTTCACTGGTGAGTCTAAGCCTGAAACTTGGCTTGAAGACTACCGAGTGGCAGTTCAGATCGGTGGTGGGAACGACGAGGTGGCCATGAAGCATTCCAGTCGTCCGGTGAGACGAAGCCTGTTCACATTCACCCGACCGACCCCGAAGCAGCTCCGACCCGCATCTCCACAACACTCGACCCAAAATAGGAAGAAGCGCTCATCCAGTTCCTCCGTGAGAACTGGGACATTTTTGCATGGAAGCCCGCTGACATGCCAGGTGTTCCCAGGGGACTGGCTGAGCATCGCCTAAGAGTCGACTCGTCTGCAAAGCCAGTCAAAGAACATCTTCGGCGGTCCGCCGTCCAGAAGAGAAAGGCCATCGGTGAAGAAGTGGCTCGACTGTTGGCGGCAGGATTTATCCGAGAGATATTCCACTCCGAGTGGCTCGCTAATGTCGTCATGGTTCCTAAGAAGGACAAGTCGCTCCGAATGTGCATTGATTTCAAGCACATCAACCAGGCCTGCCCGAAAGATCACTTTCCTCTCCCTCGCATAGATCAAATTGTTGACTCGACCGCGGGATGCGAGAGGTTGTCTTTTTTAGATGCTTACTCCGGGTACCACCAGATCCGTCTGTATGGGCCTGATGAAGTAAAAACAGCTTTCATCACTCCATTCGGGTGCTTCTGCTATATCACCATGCCATTCGGCCTCAAGAATGCCGGAGCCACATTTATGCGAATGATCCAGAAGTGTCTACTCACTCAAATCAGTCGGAATGTGGAAGCTTATATGGATGATATTGTTGTCAAGTCACGAAAAGGTTCCGACCTGCTCGCTGACCTCGCCGAAACATTTGCCAACCTCAGAAGGTATGATATCAAGCTCAATCCATCAAAGTGCACATTTGGAGTTCCTGGTGGCAAGTTACTCGGTTTTCTCGTTTCCGAACGGGGAATCGACGCCAACCCAGAAAAGATTGGCACTATTCTCCGAATGAAACGCCCTGTGCGAGTGCACGATGTCCAGAAGCTTACTGGATGCTTGGCCGCATTAAGTCGATTCATCTCACGACTCGGTGAAAAGGCATTGCCTCTTTACCGACTGATGAAGAAGGCTGACAAGTTCGAGTGGACTCCAGAAGCTGATGCAGCGTTTGCCGAGCTAAAAGCTCTGCTCTCCACCCAGCCGGTGCTTGCTGCTCCAATCAGCAAAGAGCCTCTGTTGCTCTACATCGCAGCCACAGGACAAGTCGTCAGTACTGTGCTAACGGTCGAGCGAGAAGAAGAAGGAAAAGCTCTCAAAGTTCAACGCCCAGTGTATTATTTGTCTGAAGTCTTGACTCCATCCAAGCAGAGATATCCTCATTATCAGAAGCTTGTGTATGGAATATACATGACCACAAAGAAGGTTGCTCATTATTTCTCTGACCATTCAATCACAGTCGTCAGCGACGCTCCACTATCAGAGATTTTGCACAACAGAGATGCAACTGGTCGAGTGGCCAAATGGGCGATTGAACTTCTTCCCCTTGATATCAAGTTTGAGGCAAAGAAAGCCATTAAGTCCCAGGCAATAGCAGATTTCCTCGCCGAGTGGATCGAACAGCAGCAGCCGACTGAAGTTCACTCGGAGCATTGGACCATGTTTTTCGATGGTTCTAAGATGTTGAATGGTTCCGGTGCTGGGGTTGTCCTGGTTTCCCCCAGAGGAGATAAGCTCAGATATGTGCTCCAGATTCACTTTGATTCCTCCAACAATGAGGCGGAATATGAGGCCCTCCTATATGGGTTGCGCATGGCCATTTCACTCGGCGTCCGTCGCCTAATGGTCTATGGCGACTCGGATTTAGTGGTCAATCAGGTGATGAAAGAGTGGGACGTGAGAAGCCCAGCCATGACTGGATACTGCAGTGCAGTGAGGAAGCTGGAGAAGAAGTTCGAGGGGTTGGAGCTCCATCATATACCCCGACTGAAAAATCAAGCAGCTGATGATCTAGCAAAGATAGGTTCCAAGAGAGAAGCCATTCCGAGTGGTGTGTTCTTGGAGCATATACACACTCCGTCAGTCAAAGAAGATCCTTTCACCGAAGAAACTCCGCAGCCCAAGAGCGCCACAGATCCGACTGAAGTTGAAGTCCCAGCGGTGGTCGACTTGATCATGGAAGTTTTGGTGGTCATTCCCGACTGGACGATTCCGTATGTCGCATATATCTTGAGGAAAGAGCTTCCGGAGGATGAGGAAGAGGCTCGACAGATCGTCCGTCGATCTAAGGCCTTTACCGTAATCAAAGGACAATTATACAGAGAAAGCGCGACTGGAGTCGGTCAGAAGTGCATAACACCAGAAGAAGGTCGACTCATCCTCAATGATATTCACTCGGGGACCTGTGGTCATCATGCGTCCTCTCGGACCATCGTGGCCAAAGCATACCGAGCCGGATTTTACTGGCCCAAGGCGAATGAGATGGCAAAAGAGATAGTGGATAAGTGCGAGGGATGTCAGTTCTACTCGAATATGTCGCACAAGCCTGCGTCAGCTTTGAAGACCATCCCACTCGTCTGGCCTTTTGCAGTTTGGGGGTTGGACATGGTCGGTCCTTTGAGAACAGGACGAAGCGGTTTCACGCATGTACTGGTGGCAGTCGACAAGTTCACCAAGTGGATCGAGGCTAAACCAATCAAGAGCCTTGACACCGGTACTGCTGTTAGCTTCATCAGGGAACTAATATTCAGATATGGAGTCCCGCACAGCATCATTACGGATAATGGGTCAAACTTTGACTCAGAGGAATTCAGAGCTTTCTGCGACTCCCAGGGCACACGGGTCGACTACGCTTCAGTCGCCCATCCGCAGTCGAATGGACAAGCAGAACGAGCTAATGGACTGATTCTTAAGGGATTGAAGCCTCGACTGATGCGTGATCTCAAACACGCGGCTGGAGCTTGGGTCGATGAACTTCCCTCTGTACTCTGGGGACTGCGGACCACACCTAATCGGTCGACCGGAAGAACTCCATTCTTCTTGGTCTACGGAGCCGAAGCGGTCTTACCAAGTGATCTTCTGCATAATGCTCCCCGAGTCGAAATCTACAACGAAGCAGAAGCTGAACAAGCGCGGCAGGACGCAGTCGACCTTTTAGAGGAAGAAAGGGAGATGGCTCTGATCCGGTCGACCATCTACCAACAAGATCTGCGCCGTTTCCACGCCCGAAATGTGAGAGGTCGAGCCTTCCAGGAAGGAGATTTGGTTCTTCGAGTGGATCAGCACAAACCACACAAGCTTTCTCCTTCTTGGGAAGGCCCCTTCATAGTCACCAAGGTCCTCCACAATGGGGCGTACCGTCTTTACAACGTCGAGCGTAATTTCGACGAGCCCCGAGCTTGGAACGCGGAGCTACTCCGCCCATTCTACACTTAAGTTTTATCATTCGGATGAGTTGCAATAAAGTACTTTTGTAGTTCATGGACCTCAAAATAATAGTGTCATAGTTCCTCCATAATATCTGTCACTTTTTATTTTTGTCCAATGAAATTCCCCTCAGTGGGTGACTTAGCTGCGAATCCGTTTCGCCTAAGTTTGTAAAATCCTACCGAGTGGTGAGCCAGACTCCCACTCGGAGGCTTAGCTGCGAATCCGTTTCGCCTAAGTTATCAAAATCCTACCGAGTGGTAAGCCAGCCTTCCACTCGGAGGCTTAGCTGCAGCCTCGTGCTCGCCTAAGTTATAAAAATCCTACCGAGTGGTAAGCCAGCCTTCCACTCGGAGGCTTAGCTGCAGCCTCGTGCTCGCCTAAGTTATAAAAATCCTACCGAGTGGTAAGCCAGCCTTCCACTCGGAGGCTTAGCTGCAGCCTCGTGCTCGCCTAAGTTATAAAAATCCTACCGAGTGGTAAGCCAGCCTTCCACTCGGAGGCTTAGCTGCAGTCCAAGCACTCGCCTAAGTTGTGAAAATCCTACCAAGTGAAGAGCAATCCTCTCACTCGGGGGCTTAGCTGCGGCCCTGTGCTCGCCTAAGTTACAAAATCCTACCGAGTGAAGAGCAACCCTCTCACTCGGGGGCTTAGCTGCAGCCCAGTGCTCGTCTAAGTGGACTAAAGAATAAGTCGATTGCAGCACAGGCACCTTGCTTTGAACCTGCAAAAGACATTCCGAGCCGAAGGCAATCGTATTCAAGCACCAAATTCAAGTTTGAATTGATATCTAAAGGAACCGAAAGTGCTCAGGCGTCAAGCCTGTTAAGGTTTGTCGGTTACAATTCCACTCGGCATACCGAGGCAAATTTAAAGCGTCGAGCCAGAAGAAGTTTTTTACCCCTCCTGTGGAGGGCTGGAAGGTGCAACAAATTCATCAAGGTCAATCCCGTCGGCGATCCGAGTGGCAGTTGCAAGGAAAGTTTCCATAAAGGATCTGAAGTCGTGCTTCTTGGTATTGGCCACCCGAAGGGCCGCCAGCTTCTCTTCTCGCGCATCTTTGCAGTGGACTCGGGCCAGACACAGAGCGACATCTGCACCACACCGAGCCGAGGACTTCTTCCACTCCTGCACTCGACCAGGGATCGTGTTCAAGCGGGCCATCAGCGACTCAAGGTCATTCTGAAGTGTCTCCTCAGGCCAGAGCGTCGAGTCGATGCGAGATGTGGCGGCCTTCAGCCTTGCGAGATAGTCCACGACAGCTGCGACACGAGACTCCAGTCGGAAAACATCCATGGCAACTTCGTCGTTCACCGGAGAATTGACGGGGTCAAGGTTTGGCTCCAGTCGGCTGGTTTCCTCTTCGAAGTTTTGACAAAATTCTGCAAGGGTGATCACTAAGTCAAGGGGATAGTTGAATGGAAGAAGCCACAGTTGGAAATATTTGCCAAACATGGAGGTTTACCTTCAAGCATAAGAAACAGCTTCTTGGCAAGGCCACTCAGGAAGGCCTCCAGTTCAGTTTTCTTCTCAGTCAATTTGCTGACTTGGTCGGTCAAGGCAGCTTTGTCAGTTCTCAGTCGACTGACTTCCTTGTTGGCAATCCCAAGAGCAGTTTTCAGATTGGTATTGTCTTGTTCGAGCTTGGTGACTGAAGCTAACTTCTCGTCAACAAGCTTGATCTTCTCAGCTAGCTCAAGGTCTTTCTTCTGCTGGGCCTCCCTTACCTTGCCTGCAAGTTACAGCAAGATCAGGTGCTGAAACAAGCAAGGGGAAAAGCAGTCGTCAGGGTCTCACCAAACATACCTTCGGTCTCCTCCTTTGCCTTTGTCAGCTTCTCCTGAACCAGCTTCAAGCTCAGCTCGACTTGAGTATGTTTTTGTTCCAGCTCTGAGTAGCGAGCCACAAGATCACAGGAGTTCTGCGAAGAACCAATCGACTAAACGTCAAACGTAACTCACTTCCGAGTGAAAAAGGGAAAAACACACGTTTCTAAGACTACAGCCGAATACAAGCATTCGACCGTAGTCTCGGGGACTACACCCAGTGAGTGCACTCAGCGTGCCCCCACTAATCCTGTTGAAGACAAAGTCGACCAGTCGACCTCAAAAAAAAAAAACAGTGTGCGAGACGCATTCTCTAAGACTGTGATCAACTGCAAGCAGTCGACCACAGTCTCGGGGACTACACCCAGCGGGTGCACTCAGCGTGCCCCCACCGCTTTGCGAAATCCAGTCGACCAGTCGACTGACAGAAAGATTGACATCATAAAGCCTAAGGCCGACTGCCAGCAGTCGACCTTAGCCTTGGGGACTACACCCAGTGGGTGCACTCAGCGTGCCCCCACCGGTTTGCGAAATCCAGTCGACCAGTCGACTGACAGAAAGATTGACATCATAAAGCCTAAGGCCGACTGCCAGCAGTCGACCTTAGCCTTGGGGACTACACCCAGTGGGTGCACTCAGCGTGCCCCCACCGGTTTGCGAAATCCAGTCGACCAGTCGACTGACAGAAAGATTGACATCATAAAGCCTAAGGCCGACTGCCAGCAGTCGACCTTAGCCTTGGGGACTACACCCAGCGGGTGCACTCAGCGTGCCCCCGCTAACACGGAGTTTATTCGACACACCCAGTGGGTGACTAATATAAATTCCGGAAAAGAAAAGTTTTTGGTAGCATATCCAACAGAACAAACAGCGGTCGACTGACCTGGACATTGCTTTGGAGGGCAGAACTGGCGTCATAAGCTGCCTGGCTCGCGTCCCGGATGGTCTTCAGCTGCTCCATCATGAGTCCCGCCTGGCGTATCGCCTCCTTCGCTGCGCCAGCTTGGTCCTCCGGGACGTGGTGCATCATGAAGAGGGAAGGCTGCTGAGCACTCGTCAGTGGATTCGCGAAGGTCACCGTGTGTCGAGTGGTGTTCTCTTCCTCCACAGTCAGAATTTCAGGCGCCGGCACATCCTGAGGCACCTTACTGGCGGACGCTTTCCGACTCCTCCTGTGCTTCAGCGGCTCTTCATCCTCATCATCATCAGGAAGATCGATAACAGTGTTGGGTGGAGCTGCGGAGAAGGATCAGGATCAGAGATCGCGAGTCAGTCGACTAAGAATGGTATTAAGAACACAGTACCTGGATTCGAAGTTGCTGCATCCTCCATCTCGTGGTCATCGGCCCGGGCCGAGGTCTCAGAAGTAGCAGCACTGCAACTCCAAAGGATCAGTCGACTAACCTCAGCGTCGACCAGAGATAAAGTTCGCACAGAATAAGAAAATATGAGCAACACAATTACCCTGATATGGTGGGGATGGACACCTTCATCTTCGGCAGGAGCTTGGTCGGCTTCGATGAGGCCGCCCTGGGCTGCTTCGGCGCCTTTTCAGTCGGCGCCGGAGAGGTGGTCCGAGGGCGCTTGGTCGACTGAGTGGCGGTCGCAACCCCCTTACCACGTTCGGTCGAAGGGTCGTGGACAAGCTTCGACCGCCTTTCTGAGCGCGGTGGAACGACCTCCTCCTCCTCTTCTTCCTCGTCCTCGATGTCATCTTCATCACCTCCATCATCATCGTCGTCGTCATCATCCCCTGCAGCATCCGAGTCCCATTCCTCCTCTTCCTGGCTCTCGCCCCCACTCGCCTCGCCCCCGCTCGCCTCGCCTTCCTCAGTCGAAGCTTGTGCCCCATTGGGCATCGAGTACAACTCGGTGAAGGGCTAGCAGATGCCCAAACAAGGATCAGTCGACCAGTCGGCAGGGTTAGCAGAAATGAATACGACAAGGACACAATGGAAAGCAGAGCAAGTGTACCTTGTTTGGGTCGCTGTTGTGGTCGAGTGGAGGAATCCTTCTGGCTCCGCGCGGGTTGTCCCTATTTTCGGTAACGGCTACCATCCATCTTTCCAGAGTGGCATCGTCGACTTCTTCTGGATGGACCCTAGTCTCGTCTTCGGGCCCACAGTACAACCACATGCAGTGGCTCCGGAATTGAAGGGGTTGGATGCGACGCCTGAGGAAGACCTCCAGAAGATCCATGCCCGTCACCCCCTCCCGAACCAACTGCACCACGCGCTCCATCAACATCTTCACGTCGGCTTTCTCCTCCGGAATCAGCTTCAGAGGGGAGGGCTTGTTCACTCGGTCCATGGTAAACGGAGGGAGTCCACTCGACTGCCCTGGCGTCGACTGGACCTGACAGTAGAACCAAGTCGACTGCCAGCCTCTGACGGACTCGGGAAAGGACATGGGCGGGAAGGTGCTATTATTCCTCACCTGAATCCCCAGGCCCCCACACATTTGGACGACTCGGGTCTTCTCATCACCTGGGCTCGCCTTCTTCACGGTCTGAGAGCGACACGTGAAGATACGTTTGAACAAACCCCAGTGCGGTCGACAGCCCAAGAAACCCTCACACATGGACACGAACGCAGCAAGATAGGCAATGGAGTTTGGGGTAAAGTGGTGGAGCTGCGCTCCAAAGAAATTCAAGAAGCCACGGAAGAAAATGCTTGGCGGCAAGGAAAACCCACGATCAACATGAGTGGCCAGAAGCACACACTCACCCTCTTCTGGCTGTGGCTGCCACTCCTTCCCCGGCAACCTCGCAGCTCCGTGAGGGATCAAGCCCTCGTTGGCCATGTCGAGGAGGTCCTTCTCCGTGATGGTCGACTGGATCCAGTCTCCTTGGACCCAGCCTTTCGGCAGGCGGGATCTGGACGAGGACCCTCTGCGGCTGGTGGATCTCCCTTCGCCTTCTCCGATGCCGACGCCTTCTTGGCACGCTCCAGCGCCGCCGCCTTCTCCTTGGCCATGGTCGCCGGTGAGATGCAAGAAGGGAAGTGGTGCGGGGGCGAGAGCGAGCACGCTGAGCAGGGAGGAAGGAAGCAGAGGGAGAGAGGGAGAATGCTGAGGCGCAGCACAGAAATCCTCGCCGGGCACATTTATAAGGTCCCTTCCGAGTGGCTGACATGTGGGCCCGGTCGATCTAATCATATCTGGGAGCAGTTATGAGGACTGGATACGTGGCGAAAAAGGCGGCGCGGAGATCGAGGCGTCTATGCCCCGTCCCATCCGAACGCCGCGGTCTGCCCCGCTTCGCGCGCGCCCCCAAATTTCGCACCCCGCGGAATCCGCGAGCAACAAATCAGTCTGTCAGACGCGGTGTTTCCGGCGATCCGTCGCTCGGAGATCGTCGAAGCTCGAAAGATCACTCGACGCAAAAATAGAATGGATCGAGTCGACCGAAGACAAATTGCTCCCTGTCAACGAAGAGATTCTTTGATCCAGAACAGCGCACAACTAGAGCGCAAAGGTTAATCGGAAACGACATCGACTCCTTCTTCACTCGAAGCCTCAATCCATTCGGGGGCTAATGATGGGGTTATGTACCTAGGGTAGGGTCATGGACCTGTTCCAAGTAACTTACCCTAGGGCATCCCTAGAAGAGGTCGCCTTCCAGTCGACCAACGAGGATTCACTCGACTGGCCTGAAGGACTCGACCACGAAGACTCACTCGACCACCAGGAGGTCAAGAGGCACTCTGCACCGCAACGGCCTGTAATTAAGTAGACTTTATGATAGTAAAGGCACTTTATGTGGGGCGTTACCAGTAACGCCCCAGACTTAACTCACCTTAAACCCTCTCCTACGTGGGCTGGCTGGGGTCCTGGCGCACTCTATATAAGCCACCCCCCTCCACAGGCAGAAGGGTTCGGCACCTTGTAATCCATACATTGATAATCCACTCGACCGCCTCCGGGCTCCGAGACGTAGGGCTGTTACTTCTTCCGAGAAGGGCCTGAACTCGTACATCCCTTGTGCTTACAACCTCTCCATAGCTAGGACCTTGCCTCTCCATACCTACCCCCCACTCTACTGTCAGGCTTAGAACCACGACATAAGTCGCCTGAAAAATAATTTTGGGTCGATTTTTGGATCGTTGATTTTTTGCTTCAAGATTCGTATATCTCTTTTTTCTGTGTTGGCCCCTGTGTTGTTTTGGGCTGTTTTCCTTTTTGACTGACCCCATATTTTAGCACAGTCAATTCTTTAACGGCCCGAAGCCCATTCCAGTGTGACATAGCCTTCTCCTTCTCATATGTTTTTTTTGTTTTTATGTGTTTTTCTCCTGTATTTTCATTTATCTATTATAGTTGTGTTTTTTGTGAGTATTTTTGGGATGTTGGGTGAGCGTAAACAGATACATAAAAATAATATATAATATATGCAAAATTTTAGTATTATATAATTATTCTTTGCATATTACAAGAAGTGCAGTTTCGATGCATAGTTGTGTTCAAGTTTCTTGTTTTTGTTTTAATTTTCTTCTTCTTAAAGGGAAATATCAACATTGCTAATTCATTTTTTCTCAGCAAACATCATTATTTTGATACTATTTAGTTTTATTTAATTTTCATTCTATTTTAAGGGTAATACCAATGCTACTAATTCAATTGTTCTTAGATTTTCTTTGCAAAAATTCCACTTATATATATTTATTCTTGCAGATTTTAAAATAGCTAAATTTTCTGTATATTTTGTGCAAATTTTGTCAATGTTTGTTTTAGATTTATTTTTTCATTTTATTTCTTCTTAAATGGTAATACCAATGCCACTAATATAACATATAATAAAAATAATGACACGGCAAAATAAGAGCCTTATTTTAGGGTAGAAAGATAAGGGTTTGAAAAGTCAAATTTCATGCGGTTGTATGCATGTAGTGTAGCTAGATAAATTCTCCAAGAGCTTAAGAATCTTGCTAGGCTTGCACTAGCTGGCTATCGCAACGACGACGCCTGGTCTCCTCTGCTTTTGTGAAAGTTCTTCTGGTACGTGTGTACTATGTGCGTGTAGTTAATCAATGAGGATCACTAGATACGCCAGGCTAATTTATTAATCCACATACACACATGTAATCTCCTCGGGTAAAAAATGTGACTGGCCCAAATACTAAAATCAGTCACCAGACGCAAGCTCCCTCGACTATATGTATGTATGAACATTTCTATCATTGTGATGCGATATATGGTTGCTTCGGCATTATTAGCCTGTTCCCTCAACTATTTCTCTTTTGTTGGATTGTGTCTTCTTTGTGCTTTGATGTGTGTTTGCTTCAGGCCATGTCATGTGTTATCCTCCCGTAGAAAGGACATGGCGCTGAGTATTGCGTGATTCTGCATTCCTCCCGTACAAAGGATATGGCACTCTGTATGGCGTGATTCTGCAAATGCATCTATAACCACACATGAGTTTTTTTCCCGGTTTGGATATTGGATTCCGAATCATCCAAGCATGTTGTGGGTACCTCAACTGAGTTTGAATCATATACTTGGCACCCATGCACATAGTGAAACAATATAAACTATTGATGGCACCTCGCGACTTATAAAAGAAGTAGCATTGAACTGTTCAATGTACACCCAGTGAACTTGCTTTCTTTGAGTCCTTTGATTTATCCGCTAGACAACCGAGTAACTCTTGACAAGAAAACATTCTTGATACAGGAGAGGATGAAAGGAAGGGAACTTTGGAGAAGAACCATACATAGTGGATGGTGGTATATGACCGTGAATTGTCCATGTCTGGTACTAGTCATGTTTTGGATGTACTACTTGAAGGAAGTGAGACAATGTCAATGTTCCATCACTGCCATATGGGGTCTATGGCCTTTGATAAGAATATTTAGGTGTTTCTTGATGTAATGCGTGGAGCAAACAAGAGTAAGCTATGCATTACCGGAAACATATTGTTCCATGATAACTTTTGCATGGAATTATCAAGAATTGCCATTGTTTGGCCTAAATCCATGATGGTTCCAAAAAAAATCGTCATAGAACAAAAGTGGGTCGACGAGACCCAGTTGGATGATGCTTTTTATGATGAAATATGGAAATAAAGGTGAAAACTGCTCATGATTTGGACACACGGTTAATCATATGATTAGGCCATGGGCCAATAAGGGAAATGGACTAACCCAATAAAGTACATTTTTCTCTATTTATTTTCCAGGAAAATATTTAATAAACCGGCACAGTCTGGTAAAAATAATATCCAATTTATGTGAAATTGAAAAAAAAATGGAAACTTTTATATATTATATGTACTTAACCGCGGTTTATTTTTTCATTCCAAGGTCTTAGTTTACGTACTTGTAGTTCAAATTTCAATTGTATTCCGTAAATAGCTAAAAATTCATTTAATGTGTAAATAATAGCAAATAAATTCAGAAAAATGCATAAATCTGACATGAACACTATAGTGTATTATGTTCCATGTAGAAAAAGTTTGGAGCATTTTAGATAAATACTTTTGGAATGTACATATTGTACCTTAAAATGGTTTTCCAAAAAGGGGGAAATACAAATTATGTTGGGAATCGTTGCATGAAAAACAAAAAAAAAAATACGCACACGCAACGATTTATCCATAGAGATGCATAGCAACGAGGGGGAGAGTGTGTCTACCTACCCTCGTAGACCGTAAGCGGAAGCGTTTCACAACGTGGTTGATATAGTCGAATTTCTTCGCGCTTCAACCGATCAAGTACCGAATGCACGGCACCTTCGTGTTCTGCACACGTTCAGCTCGGTGATGTCCCTCGCCTTCTTGATCCAGCAAGACTTCGAGGTAGTAGATGAGTTCCGTCAACACGACGGCGTGGTGACGGTGATGGTGAAGTGATCTCTGCAGGGCTTCGCCTAAGCACTACGAAAATATGACCGAGGGTGTAAACGGTGGAGGGAGCGCCGCACACGGCTAGGCAATTGTCTGGGGTGTGCTAGGCGCCCCCTCCTCATATATATAGGTGGGAGGGAGAGGGGAGAGGCCAAGGGGCGCCCCAAGTAGGTCTGAATCCTACTTGGGCTCCTGCCCTTGGATGCGCCCCCTGCCATGTTTGTCGGAGGGGGAAGGAAAGAGGGGGGGAGAGGGAAGGAAGTGGGAATCCTAATCCACAATTACCTTTCCCTTCTCCCCTTTCCTTCTCCTTTTTAGGACGGCCCATATGGGGGGCGCACCAGCCCCTTGTGGCTGGTGCGTTTCCCCTCTTGGCCCATAAGGCCCATATCTTTTGCCGGGGGTGTCCGGAACCCCTTCCAGTGACCCGATAAGTACCCGGTACCCAACGAAACTCTTCTGGTGTCCGAATACCATCGTCCTATATATCAATCTTTACCTCTCGACCATTTCGAGACTCCTCGTCATGTCTGTGATCTCATCCGGGACTCCGAACAACATTCGGTCATCAAATCACATAACTCATATAATATTATATCTTCATTGAACATTAAGCATGTGGACCCTACGGGTTCGGACATGACCGAGACAACTCTCCGGTCAATAACCAATAGCGGAACCTAGATGCCCATATTGGCTCCTACATATTCTACGAAGATCTTTATCGGTTGAACCGTTATGACAACATACGTATTTCCCTTTGTCCATTGGTATGTTACTTGCCCGAGATTCGATCGTCGGTATCTTCATACCTAGCTTGTTACCGGCAAGTCTCTTTACTCGTTCCGTAATACATCACCTCGTGACTAACTCCTTAGTCGTTTTGCTTGCAAGCTTATGTGTGTTTTACCGAGAGGGCCCAGAGATACCTCTCCGAAACTCGGAGTGACAAATCCTAATCTCGATCTATGCCAACTCAACAAACACCTTCAGAGATACCTGTAGAGCATCTTTATAATCACCCAGTTACGTTGTGACGTTTGATAGCACACAAGGCATTCCTCCGGTATCCGGGAGTTGCATAATCTCATAGTCGAAGGAATATGTATTTGACATGAAGAAAGAAATAGCAATAAGATTGAACGATCATTATTCTAAGCTAACAGATGGGTCTTGTCCATCACATCATTCTCCCAATGATGTGATCCCGTTATCAAATGACAACTCATGTCAATGGTTAGGAAACCTTAACCATCTTTGATCAACGAGCTAGTCTAGTAGAGGCTCACTAGGGATACGGTGTTTGTTTATGTATTCACACATGTATTAAGGTTTCCGATCAATAAAATTCTAGCATGAGATAATAAACCTTTATCATGAATAAGGAAATATAAAATAACAACTTTATTATTGCCTCTAGGGCATATATCCTTCAAATTATTCAATAACAAGATAAAACATGGCAGTATATGAGTGTGCAATAGTGTCAAATGAATCTTATGTGTAAATGATAAATAAAATGATCCGCGGAGTCAAAACTTCATAGTTTGCCTTTGAATGCTATGAGTCTACATGGGAAATGCATGACTGACAAAAAAAGCAATGTACAATCCATGTTTTGTGAAATTGACTGAACCATTAAACATGATATAATGTGGTTATAACCTGATCATGCCAAGTTTCGAATTTTCTAGACCACATTTGTATTTTGTTTTAGAAACAATAACATACATGTAACAGTTTGAAGTTTACCAAGAAAACATTTGAAAATGTGTTTATGTTCTCAATAGGAGCTAAAAAGTTATAGATTTACTTAAATATGAGTTTTTTCATTTAGATGATTTTCTTAGATACTTGTAGTTCAAATTTGAATTATCTCCAATAAATAGCTAAAAATCACTTTTTTACATGATCAAGAAATTCATTACGCCTGATTAATTGAAAATGATTTAAAAATGTCTAACTTTGACATGAACAGTTTGGTGTAGTATTTTTCATGTGGAAAAAGTTCAGATAATATTTGTTAAGGTACTACACATGATACCTTAACTTGGTATTACGAGAAATAGAAACTAGAAACTATTACATACTATGATGGCATGGTGGAACATGAAGGTATATTAGTGCATAATAATATCAAAATCAAGTTGTAGCCGAAATATTAACTACAACTGTTGAACAAAATATCCCATGGAATTCAAACTTTTTAGTCTGCCTTTCAATATTAGGAATTTAGGATACAATGGTTATAACCTAAACAATAACAACTTGCTAAAATTTTGACAGCATCTACTTTGGTCGCACCTAAATTTTGGCGGGGCTAGCTCGGGGGGCTCAAACCAACCATACCCAACATTTGGTCCTAACTGGATGATCGTGCAATATGGGATCATAGCTAAGACTTTGGCTGGTTGGTTTAAATCTCATCTTCCTACGGAGATGCATAATGGAGATTGAGCTCCATGTATCCCTTTTTTTCAAAAAAAATCAAAAATCAATATTTTTAAGTTCCAAAATTTCTGAAAAAAATACACATATACATATGGATGTATACAACTTGTCTGTGAAGTTTCATGAGAAATACTTTTTTATGTGAGCTACTCAAAAATGATAAAATCACACATTTCTATCACATATACTATTCAATATAAAATCACATGATCTTTTTTTGTACAAGTAACATAAAAACGTATTTTTACGATGAAATTACACGCACACATAGTATATATCTGTAAGTACTCGTGTATTTATTTGTAGATTTTTTTAACTTAAAAGGTTGATTCTTGAATGTTTGAAAACTACGGGCTCCATTGGGCCCAAGAGCAAACAAAATCCACTCTCATCTTCCACGCTATATTAACTCTGCTCAACAAGCTTTCGCTGAAGGTAGAAGAATCAGCGATAACATCATCATTGCTTAGAAAGCTTGGAATCATCACGCCTTTATGTTAAAAATCAATCTCGCTAAAGCTTTTGATTGTTTAGAGTGGAATTTCATTATTTCGGCACTTGCACGTAAAGGGTTGCATGGTCTTTTCATCAATCTTATTTATGCATGCATCTCTACACGTGTTTTCTGTGTTATCATTAATGGTCAATCTTTTAGCGTTTTTTCACAAATAACAAAGGTATTAGGCAAGCTTGCCCACTTTCTCCTTATTTGTTTATTTGTTATAAATGAGCTTTTATTGCCCGCAGTGGTGCCATGGCTATGTAAAATCTTCAATGAATTTCTCTTGGACCAAATTTGCCTCTAGTTGATGATATGTTGATCTACAGTACAACTAATGTTCAAGAAGCTCAAGTAATGGACTGCATCATTAACCAATTTTGTGCATCTTCTAGCAAACCTCCTAGTTGAACGAAATATGCAATTCTTTTTAGTGCAAAGGTAAACAATTAAACCAGAGCATATATTAAAGCTATTTTTCCTATTTGACATGAGCAACACTTTTACTCACCTTGGCCAGCCTCTCATTTTACCTAGTAAGAACATAATTGAAGCTTACAACTTTGTGGTGATAGATTTTGTAGCCAAACTTTCTTGTTATAAAGTCAATAAGCTCTCCCATGTTGCCATACTTGACCTCATTAAATATGTCTTTTCCTTCATCCCATGTATTACATGTCCAATATCTTGTTCTCTATTTATTGCCAAGTTCATAGCTATTTTTTTGGTGGACAGGAATAAGAGAGGGGGGCAGCTCAAAGAGTCTTTGTTTAAGAGCCTAGAAGTAAAGAAGGTGAGTTAGGTATTATAAATATTCAAGACATGAACCAAGGTCTAATTCTGGCTGCTGCTCAGAGGATTACTGAATCCAAAATATTTTTAGGACATGACATGAACCAAGCTAAATATGTTTGGGAGCCCTCTATTTGGACAACAAGAACTAACATCCCAAAATCTGGTTTTTGGACCTCTTTCTTATAATGTTGCCTAAACTAAACTAGTTATTTTTATCAAATAACTTAGGGAAACATTTCTTTCTAGAGGAGTGCACCCCGGTGTCTTGCTTGAACTGCAGTTATCTACAACCATCTTATCATGCATGACTCCAACTTCATCTATCCGGTGAAGGTAAATGACCTTTGGATCCCTAACCAAAGATAGTGGAATCAGGCTCTTATCTATTGACTCTTTTCTAAACCTACTACTTATGTCACCATTAACACTCATGTCATCTAGGATGACATAAATGACTTTGTGTGCTGGGATCTCACTCCTAATGGGTGCAACTCTAAAAGTACATACAAGCTTTGTTTGCAGGATATCCAGGCTAACCCTGCCAACCAGCCAAGACATGTCTTCACACAAGTAAAGAACATCAGTAACCAGGTCCTGAAGGAGAAATTCATGGCACCCAGAGTGCAAACTTTTGCTTGTTGATTTCTAGGAAGGCTCTCCGTACTAGCATGAGAGCTGGCAGGTACTTCTTTGATATTAGTAAAAAATGTTGTTGATGTAACCAAACTGAGGATGAAGTTCACCTTTTCTTTGATGCCTGGGCGGCAGCCTCAGTGATAGCGGCCGCGTTGCTTGTGGGCAGGGTGTGCGGCTCAGGTGTGGGCTAGTCGCTATGGCCGTTCGGGTGGTGTGGTGGTTGATGCTTCGGCGAGCAGAGGTGTTTCGAAGGTGGAGGGTGCGTGCCAGGAGAGAACCCTTGCTCTACTTTGGTAGGGTCGACGACGGCGGCGTCCGCGGGCATCGTCTCCTTCCTAAAGGCGTCATGGCTACTCTCCTCCTTCGGATGGTCCAGGTGAAAACCATGATCCTTTGGATCCGACGACGACGACGACGCTCTAGTGTCGTTCTCCTTCTTGAAGGCGGCGTCTTGGAGGCCTACTTTCGCTGATGTAAGTGCATCTAGTGCCCCTTAGTGATTTTGGTGTATTGAAGACTTATAGGTTAAGGGAATAATGAGTTTGTGAGTGTACACAGGTCTATAAGTCTATGAGGAGTTTGGTATTTACAGAGAAAGTCGACCCCTAAAAATGAATGTCTTCAACTAAAGACTTTGGCTTTCTGAAGACTTTGAAAGTGAAGAATTTGGTGTGATACTGAAGACTTGTTACTCATGCGAGGATTATGAAGCATGAAGACTTTTGTTTTCGTAGTTTCATTTTCTCTTTCTTAAGTCATAGGAAACACTGTACTGTTAAAGGGGGTCGGGGTAAAACTAAGGAAAAGTTTCCAAGTGATGCTGATCTCAAAATCCTGCACCTACCAATCCTTTCAAGTGAAGCCATTGGAAATCTCATACGGTTCAGTCAATTTCTTCAGTGACAGAGACGAAGATCTTCTGGTCTCTGAGGAATTTGTTCTGACTAAGGAGTTAGGAATTCGCAAGTGCGGATTGCCTACAAGTGAGGAACATGATAGCCCCGAGGAATTTGATAGTCAAATTTCCGACCGTTGCTGTGTTATGTGCCAACTATCCTAAAATATCTACCCACCTAACGGTCATATCATTGAAGGGCATTTGTGTCTTATCATGTCGGGCTGCTCCCTAGGCTATAAATAGCCGCCCCCTACAACCACTAGCTGGTTGGCTGCTCCACGAGAAACTGACACTTGTCATTGAGAGCATCCCATCCTCCGAGGACTTTGAGCGAAAATCATCAAGTGAGGAAAACCCAAACCCAAACACCTACAAACCCAAAGTGATTGAGCATCACTGAAGAGATTGTTCCTGTGTGGAACCGACGCTTGTTACCTTTGAGGACTGTGCATCCTCCAGACGGTTAGGCATCATGGTCTAGAGCATCCAAGAGGAAATTGTGGATCGCCGAGTGACCAAGTCTGTGAAGGTTTGGAAGTCACCTGAAGACTAACCACAAGTGTTTGGGCGAGGTCTGTGTGACCTTAGCTCAACGAGAATATGGTGAGGACTGTGTGTCCTCAGGTTTAAATACCTAGCCGCTCCAACCAGACGTACGACTGTCACAGCAGTTGGAACTGGTCTACCAAATCACTGTCTTCGCCAATGTCAGGACCCCGACTCAATGTCACATCGATCTAGCCCGTAACACCTCATA
This sequence comes from Triticum dicoccoides, assembly GCF_002162155.2. Classification (NCBI taxonomy): domain Eukaryota; kingdom Viridiplantae; phylum Streptophyta; class Magnoliopsida; order Poales; family Poaceae; genus Triticum; species Triticum dicoccoides. Next base: position 184,342,435 of record NC_041381.1, read on the forward strand.
TCACTTTGCAGCCTCACGCACGATATTCCCACGGGTGTCGCCTTACCTTTGCCCGGGACCGTTTGCGCCTTTTGGCTCACGTATATGATGATGTCGCTAGCATCCATATGATAAGGAGCCCGGGCTGACATGACTAGTCGTAAACCCAAAGTGGCACAGACTTACAGGGACAGGCATCCATGACCCAGCATTGAACGTGTCGGTCACCAGCAAGTGGGTCCGGGCTGTAGCACTGGGCTAGCAGGACTCCGGTAAACCGGGCTGTAGCGGGCTAACAGGGCTCCGGTACTCAATGCGTAACATTTCCCCGAAGGGACAGACACAGGAACGAAGAAGGACACATGCTGGCCAGCCTAAGTGATCCGGAGCAGTAGCAAGCTACCATGGCTCAATGGAAAACACTAGGAGACATTTCCCGGTAAGAGAGGCTACTAAAGATAAACAACTAGATAGTCAGATCCCACACATACCAAGCATTTCAATCATACACACAGTATGCTCGATATGTGCAAATACAACAAGGCATCACAACATGACTCTACGACACAAGTACTTTATTTAAAGGCTCAGAGAGCCATACATAACATACATACAAGTACGGATCACACGACCCACATTCAAGTCATACAGTCATACAAACCAGCAGCGGAAGTAACTTGTCTGAGTACAGACAACTAGTAAAATAAAAGAGGCTTGGAAAGCCTAGCTATACTACGTGGACCTTCACAAGCTCAGGATTACCACCTGGGCCTTAGTCTACTCGTCGATGTCAACGTCTACGAAGAACCCATCAGAAGGGGTTGCAGCGCCTTCTGTAAAATGTAAATTATAGCAACATGAGTACAAAGGTACCCAGCAAGACTTACGTCAGATCCTACATACATGCACATTATCAAGAAGGGTTGGTGGAGTTATTGCAGCAAGCCAGCTTTGACTCTTGGCTAAACTATCCTACGAGACTCCAACTTGAAATGGTTTTGCACACACGAGTCCACTACTCACCACTTCAATACACTACCGAGAATCCACCTCTGTCTTCCTACGGAGAGGCCATCCTCGGCACTCACGCTTATCTTGAAGCTTTTAGTAGTTTCCAGTTTACTTGTCTATGAACTGTATAAGCAACCAAGTAGTCCTTCACCGCGGACGTGGCTATTCGAATAGATTAGGTTAACCCTGCAGGGGTGTAATTCTTCATACACGCTCTCACCACTTACCGTCGTTTACACGGCATGTACTCGGCAACCTTCAAGCGGAAGCCCAACGTGGGTGTCGGCCACGACCTACCTAATCACCTAAGTCTCCAATCCAGGTTTATCGCCTATCCAGGTTCCATCCGCAGGGAGTCCGGCCGAGGTTTCCCATACGGCCCCGAACGATGTGTACAGGGTTCCGTGACACCTAACGGGTGCCCGGTATTCCCGGCCACGTACCTACCGCATCACAGCCCACCCCTACGGTCAGCGCTGTCCACGGCCTCCAGTAGGCTACAAACACCAGAAACTACTTGCAACTCCTAGACAGAGAACTAGGGTGAATAAGAAGCCGAGAGGGTCCATTGGTTTCGGGCCCAATGCATGGTAGTAGCTGATTCTTAAATCACACATACAGATCTCAGTGCTTAAGGTCGGCTTCAATGAAACAACCCACCATGTACTCCTACATGGCCTCTCATCGATACCTTTACCAAGTCGTGTTCACCACATCACTCTCAATACCGGCATGATCATTTCACTCTAGCCCATCACCCAGATGAACCAGACCTGACACGACTCTAAGCATAGCAGGCATAGCAAGGTAGGAACAACACATACATATGGCTCAATCAACTCCTACACATGCTAGTGGGTTTCATCTAGTTACTGTGGCAATGACAGGTCATGCAGAGGAAATGGGTTCAACTACCGTAGCACACAGCAGTTTGAAACGCGTTGTCTTAATGCAGTAAAAGAGAGCAGAAGCGAGAACATGGGATTGTATCGATATGATCAACTGGTTGGTTGCTTGCCTGATGGATCGATGCACGGATACGGTTCTTCGCTAGGGTAGTCACGGTACTCCTCGGAGGCAGAACCTGCCGCAAAGAACACCGATACACAACCATCACCAAACAATGTGCGACAATATGATGCATGCATGAAACATGGCAACATGAGTGTGTTGGGCAAATGCAACTAGAACCAGATGGGTTTGAATCAGTTTGAACCAAAGATTCAAATTTCAAACTCATAAATGGCCCTTTAAAGTGTTTTTTCTTGTTCTGCACTAAACCTCAACTTAGCTTGTTTAAACATGCATTAAACTAGTACAGATGGATAGATTGGATTTTTCTGATCATTTTTCATATATAATTTGTTTGATTTGGAGCTACGGTTGAATTTATATGAATTTTTGAAGTTTGGATTATTTTCTGGAATTTATAAATCATTTTAGATTTGTTTTAATTCCAGAAAAAGGTTTACTGCGTCAGCATGAGGTCATGCTGACCTCAGCAAGTCAACAGACCCGGTCCAGGTCAAACCTGACGCGTGGGTCCAGGGTGTTTGTGGCTAATTAACTAATTTAATTTAGTTTAAACTAATCTGGATAATTAGCAGAAGGGGGCCCCACCTGTCATTGACTCAACAGAGTCAACCGGGGCCCACCCATGGTCAAAGTCAACACGGCTGCACCGGTGTTTAGCCGCCGGCGAGCCCGACGAGGCGGCGGAAGTGGTTTTGGCCGTTCCGGCCACCAAATGGGTCGCGGAGGGCATCGGGGTGGAGCTGAGGACGAGCCGCGGCTCTTGGTGGAGTCAGTTGGGGTCGGGGTGGCCGGAGTTGGCGCCAGCGATGACCTAGGCGGCCACCGGAGTTCGGGTGAAGACGAACTCGAGGCTAGGGTGTGCGGTGAGGTGCAGGGAGTGCATGGTTGGACCCAACGCAGCATGGTGAGTGCGATGGACACCGAGAGGTGGCCGGAGGATGGCCGGGAGCACGTCGGCGACGAGATCCATGGCGGTGCGTGCGGTGATCTTCGTGCAGTGGCTACACGGCTCGGGGGCGAGAGAGGAAGGGTAGGAGGGGTAGCTAGGCTCACAGAGCACCCGTAGAGGCCACCGGCGGGGTCGGGGACGAGCTGATGCGGCGACGGCGTTGAAGGGGATCTCCGGCGACGGCGGTTCGGTCAAGGTCCGTGCGGTGGCTTCGGGGCATGCGAGCGCTCGGGGCTCGGCTTGCTCGAAGGAGAGGAGGGTGGCGGAGCTCCTGGACACGGTGGCGCGGCGTGGGGTTGACGGAGAGCGTGGCTACGGCGAGGGGGTGGCGGCGATGGCGTCGGCCATGGAGTGGGAGAGCGAGGGAGAGGAATTGGGGGAGAATGAAGGTGTCCTGGGGGTTCACGGCTCGACGTGGAGTTCATCCAAGCCAGCAACGAGGCGAGGAGGTGAAGCAGGGCGACGGCCAGCTGCATGGCGCACGATGCGGCCGCCGTCGGGCACCTGCCTGCCTGCCTGGCCGGCAAGCAGCTCGCTGGCGCGGCGCTGGGCGTGGCCGGTAGGTGGGCCGAGTTGCAGGCGCCAGGTAAGTTTCCTTTCTGTTATTTTCCTTTTTCTATTATTCTGCAACTTTGTTGAATTATTAAAAATACCTAGGCAACTCCTAAAATCACCAAACTGCTTCTGGTCCATAGTTGGATTATTTCCAACATGAAACAATTTAGTTTGGAGATATTTGAGCATTTGAAATATTTTATAAATTTAAAATGCCCAAATTCAAATAATTATGAATTAACTCAAAGACCTTAGGATGACCTAGAAAACTGTGCAACACTTTTGGTAGAGCTTCTGAACCAGGACAAAAATGATGGACATTTTAGAAGGGCATTTCAGGTTCATTGAAATTATTTTTAGTAAACCCTAGTTGTTTTCTGAGGGGGCTAGGGGTTCTGGCATCCCCACTTCAAGTTTCTGATGAAATGATAGACATGATGCAACACTCTAATGCATGAACTAGCTAGGGTGTGACAACTCACCCCCACTCAAAAGAATCTCGTCCCGAGATTTGGGTTCCTCCGGGAAGAAGGCGGGATACTCGAGTCGAAGACGATCCTCCCTTTCCCAAGTTGCTTCATTCTCAGAATGGTGCGACCATTGAACCTTGAGAAACTTGATATTATGACGTCGAGTGGTACGCTCAGCTTGATCGAGGATACGAACGGGGTACTCTCGATACGTGAGATTATCTTGGAGATCAAGCGTTTCGTGGTCCACTCTACAGATAGGATCCGAGAAGCAACGCCTGAGTTGGGAAACGTGGAAGACATCGTGGACTCCGGAGAGATGCGGAGGTAGCTCCAATTGGTAGGCAACTTCTCCTCGTTTTGCGAGAATGCGAAAGGGTCCAATGTAACGAGGAGCCAATTTGCCCTTGATACCGAAGCGATGGGTTCCCTTTAGAGGAGTAACCCGAAGGTAAGCCTTCTCATCAACCTCAAAAGTCATAGCCTTATGTTTTCGGTCATATTGACTCTTTTGACGAGATTGGGCTGTTTTCAACTTTTCACGAACGATGCGAACTTGCTCTTTTGCTTCCTGAATCATATCCGGGCCAAAGAATTGTCTTTCCCCGGTTTCTGACGAGTTAAGAGGCGTTCGACACCTTCGTCCATAGAGAACTTCAAAAGGGGCTTTGCCCAGGCTGGATTGATAACTGTTGTTATAAGCAAATTCGGCAAATGGAAGGCATTTCTCCCACTCCATTCCGAATGAGATAACAGAAGCTCGAAGCATGTCTTCTAGAATCTGGTTGACGCGTTCCACTTGACCACTTGATTGAGGGTGGAAAGCGGTACTAAAAGAAAGGCGGGTTCCCATAGCATTTTGGAAACTTTCCCAAAATCGAGAGGTGAAAAGACTTCCTCGATCCGAGTTAATTTCCAAAGGAACACCATGGAGAGACACTATTCGGGAGATGTACAAGTCTGCTAACTGACTAGCAATTATACTCTCACGAACAGGTAAGAAATGGGCCACTTTGGAAAGACGATCGACAACGACGAAGATAGCATTATTCCCTCTCTTGGTCCTGGGAAAACCGGTAATGAAGTCCATACCAATTTTATCCCATTTCCATTCAGGAATAGCTAGGGGTTGAAGGGTGCCAACAGGCCGTTGATGCTCTGCTTTTACACGACGGCAGACGTCGCAATTAGCAATATACTGAGCAATTTCTCTCTTCATCCTAGTCCACCAGAACCTCTGGCGTAGGTCCTGATACATCTTAGTGCTACCGGGATGAATAGTGAGAGGAGATTCATGAGCTTCCTTAAGGATCAATCGCCTCAGGTTTCGCACCTTGGGGACCACTAGCCGATTCCCGAAGTATACGACTCCTTGATCATCGATGGAGAAACAATTCGCAACTCCTTTCTTGATGTTTCTCTTGATGCGGGAAATTCCTGGATCTACTTTCTGTGCTTTGATGATCTGATCCGTAAGGGTAGGTTTCGCCACCAAGGTGGAAAGAAATCCTTGAGGAACAATGTGAAGGTTAAGCTTCCGAAATTCCTCATGGAGAAGCGGTTGACTTTGTTGTAACATCAGGTTGTTACAATAAGATTTACGACTTAGCGCATCAGCCATGACATTGGCCTTCCCTGGGGTGTAAGTTATTCCTAAGTCGAAATCTGTGATCAACTCGACCCAACGTCTTTGCCTGAGATTTAAATCCGGTTGGGTGAATATATACTTCAGACTTTGGTGATCAGTGTAGATTTCGCAATGATTACCGAGAAGATAATGTCGCCATGTTTTGAGTTCATGGACTACGGCTGCAAGCTCTAGATCATGAGTGGGGTAGTTTTCCTCATGTGGGTGTAGTTGCCGTGAAGCATAAGCAATTACGTGTCGATCTTGCATGAGAATACAACCTAGTCCTTGTCGCGAGGCGTCGCAGTAGATAACAAAGTCCTTAGAGAAATCTGGCGGTACCAATACGGGAGCAGAGGTTAAACGTCTTTTCAGTTCCTGAAAACTGTGCTCACATTGTGGAGACCACTCGAACTTTTTATCTTTCTTGAGAAGTTCCGTGAGGGGTTTGGCTACTTTGGAGAAATTTTCAACAAAGCGGCGACAATAGCTGGCTAGACCAAGGAAACTCCTAACTTGTTTAACGGTCTCAGGTGGAGTCCAATCGAGAACGGCCTTGACTCTCTAGGGATTGACAGCAATGCCCTTACCAGAAATTACGTGGCCTAGATAGGTCACTTCTGGCAACCAAAACTCGCACTTGGAGAACTTGGCATAAAGACGGTGCTCTCTGAGTTTTTCTAACACAAGTCTAAGATGTTCGGCATGCTCTTCCTCGTTCTTCGAGTAAATAAGAATATCATCGAGGTAAACCATGACGAACTTATCTAAGTACTCCATGAAGATCGAGTTCATCAAGCGGGAGAATGTGGCTGGGGCGTTGGTTAGGCCAAAGGACATGGCGGTGTACTCGTACTGGCCATAACGAGTGACAAAGGCCGTTTTCGGAATGTCCCCGTTTCTGATTTTGATTTGATGGTATCCTAACCTCAAATCCATCTTGGAGAAGACTGAGGATCCAGCGAGCTGCTCATACAGGTCATTGATCCTGGGGAGCGGATACTTGTTCTTTATCATGACCAAATTAACGGGACGATAATCTACAACCATCCGGTCCGTACCATCCTTCTTCTTAACAAAGAGGACGGGGCAAGCCCAAGGAGAAGAACTGGGACGGATGAAACCCTTTTGCAAGGACTCATCAAGTTGTTTCTTAAGCTCGGCTAGTTCTAAGGGTGCCATCTTGTAAGGTCTTCTGGAAATCGGGACAGTTCCTGGAATGAGATCTATCACGAATTCGACATCTCTGTCAGGTGGAACACCTGGCAATTCCTCTGGGAAGACATCCGGAAAATCACGGACTACCGGAACGTCCTCAAGGTCTGGCAAAGGGCTGGCGTTAAGAGAATATAACTGTCGCTTGGCTATTCGGGTCAAGACATTGACTATCTTCCCCGAAGGATGGGTGAGTTGAACAGTCCTAGAAAAGCAATCAATTTTGGCATGATGGGCTGACATCCAGTCCATACCCAAGATGATATTAATATCTGAAGATTTGAGATCTATCAAGGATGCGAGAAAAACAAGTCTGTTGACTTGAATTTCATTTCCATGGCTTACTCTAGAGGTTTGCCATCTAGAACCAGGAGTAGAAATTTCCGTAGTGGATGGCATGTCACAGAATGCGGTGTTATGCAAACGAGCATAATTTTCGGATATGAAAGAATGAGATGCTCCTGTATCGAAAAGAACAGATGACGAGTGGCAATTAACAAGGAGCGTACCGAGAACGACGTTGGGATCCTCTTGAGCTTCCTCAGCAGAGATATAGTTGACATGGCCATGTGCAGCGGTGGCCGGCTTGGCGTGGAACACTTTCCCTGTCGGCTTGCCGCGGCCAACAATTTTTGCTGTCTGGTTGGGGTTGGTTTGGGGACACTCGCGCATATAGTGGCCTGATTCCCCACACTTGAAACAAGTCACGGAGCTGGTGCATGGGGAAGCATTGTTGGTTGGACCACCATAGGGCTTGGCTGGTGCATATGGCTGAGCTGGGCGAGGTGCCTGGAAGGATGGCCTCGGTGTGAACCTGGGTGGCAGGGCAGTATTAGGCACCCACACGCGGCGCTTCCGAGGACCAGCACCGGATGAGGAACCCAAGTCACGGCCATGCTTACGTGTTGCTTCATAATCAGTCTGACCAGTCTCAGCACTGATGGCCTTGTTAACAAGCTTCTGAAAAGATGTGCACTCATGCAGACGGAGGTCGCGGCGAAGCTCAGGACTAAGTCCCTTATGGAACCTTGCTTGCTTCTTGGCATCAGTAGAAACTTCCTCCATTGCATAACGGGCAAGGTTACCGAACTCCCTGCTGTAAGCATCCACAGAGAGTCGACCTTGAGTGAAACTGCAAAATTCCTCACGTTTACGGTCCATGAGACCCTCCGGAATGTGGTGTTCACGGAAAGCCTCGCTGAATTCAGCCCAAGTAGTGACATGGTCTGCTGGGCGCATAGCTCCATAATTCTCCCACCAGAGACTGGCGGGGCCTTCAAGATGATATGCAGCAAAGGTGACCTTGTCAGCCTCAGCTACTAGCGCAGAACGCAGTTTGTGAGAAATACTGCGAAGCCAGTCATCAGCGTCGAGAGGCTCGACGGAGTGGTGGAATGTGGGTGGATGTAACTTGATGAAATCACTGAGTGACACCAAGTTAGTCCTCTGATGGTGTGCTGTGTTCTGTTCAATACGCTCCAACAAACGGTTGGTCTCCCGCTTGTTTCTCTCAGCCTCTAGCATAACTTCTGCCAGAGAGGGAGGGTGAGGCAGATTTGTTTCCCCAACTATGCTGCCTTCGGCCTGCTCTGGGGGAGTAGGGTTGTTGCGGGTGTTGACCATCCTAGGAAAAACAAGACAATGGTTTAGTCCAACATGGCAAGATTCCGACATAGAATGTAGAATGTAATGGACAACTCGGAATGCAAGATGATCATCCGTATGACATGGTAGATACAGAAACTACTTCTTTTATTCCATCGTCATACACACCATACGAGGTTTAGTACAAGACCAACAAGTACTACTACGGTGAGAGGAGGATTACATCTCATCAGAGGCATCCCAAGCTCCTATACATTATTTTTTTACACCCCCGGAATTACTACATGCTAAGTCATATTCCACAAGTCACGCAGGACGGTGGAAATATAACTATTACAATACCTAGTGGAACTACTACTATCTCAGTCATCTCCGTAGTAGTTCTCATAGAAGTCACCTCCATAGCCTGGAAGTTCAACGTGAGCATCCGGAAACAAACGGTCCTGAGGAGCCTGTGGACCAAAAGGGCTAGGGTGAGGTCTTGGACCAACAAACGGTTGCCTGCGAGGACCACGAGGTGGGGTGATGCCTCCCACATCACGCAAATCCATCATGTCCGGCAGAGCAGACCTAACAGGATACAGGTCTCTCATATCCATGCATCCAGCTTGCACAGCCGGTGCAAACCGAGTCAAGGTGGCCCAATGATCAGCGCGGGTGTTGAAAAGCTCCATTCTCAAGGCCCGATTCTCTCGGTCCTTGTCCTCGAGCAACTCAGCAGTGGTGCGAGTTAGTGAGTCCTCCTGACTGGGGTTAGCATAGATAGCCCGGAGATATCCGTGCGTTCCAGGAAGTGAAGCCGGCATATACCGGAAGTCGGTGTTGCGAAGCAGGCCAGACCTGACTCGCATGATGGTCATCATAGAATAAGCCGCATCTTGCACAGCCATCTCAATAGTAACACCGAGCCCATAGGAGCAGTGAAGAGCCTCGGTAGAACCAGGATAAGAGGGAAATATCCGGACGGTGCAAAGATACTGGCTTTGGTTAAAATCTCAAAACTGCTCTTCAACCGTGTATTCAGGATACCAACGGTAACCCGTCTCGATCATCACTCGGACTAACATAGACGTATGACCGGTCACCAATGCATCGGGTCAGGTGAACCACTTGATTTTGGTCGCGAGTGGCCATCTGAAAGCACAACCATAATGCAAAGGCATTAGAATTTCTAGCAAAATTTCGATAGCATAACGGCTGTAAATGCTCAAGAAGGGTTTGAGACATTTATCAAAAAATGCATAGACACCCAACAATATCATATCAAGGTTCTGGGTTCAACTTATCAGCATAACAAGGTAGTAGAACTGAACTAGGCTTGTAGTCATCAAACCTATAAGGTACTACTGATTCGTAACACGTGAACCTGACAGAGAGAGAAGATCCTAATCCTCAATCCCCGGTAGAAGAATGGACTGACTCAGATCAGAATGCCATGAGGTAAAGAAGTAAAAAGAGCCTTACGTACCATCCCACAATCAATTCCCCTACATATAGCTAAAGCATTTCTAGACTCAACATCGACCAGTTTGGCTTGGAGAACCTACAGGCAGTCCGGCTCTGATACCAACGCTGTCAGGACCCCGACTCAATGTCACATCGATCTAGCCCGTAACACCTCATATCACTTTGCAGCCTCACGCACGGTATTCCCACGGGTGTCGCCTTACCTTTGCCCAGGACCGTTTGCGCCTTTTGGCTCACGTATATGATGATGTCGCTAGCATCCATATGATAAGGAGCCTGGGCTGACATGACTAGTCGTAAACCCAAAGTGGCACAGACTTACAGGGACAGGCATCCATGACCCAGCATCGAACATGTCGGTCATCAGCAAGTGGGTCCGGGCTGTAGCACTGGGCTAGCAGGACTCCGGTAAACCGGGCTATAGCGGGCTAACAGGGCTCCGGTACTCAATGCGTGACATTTCCCCGAAGGGACAGACACAGGAACGAAGAAGGACACATGCCGGCCAGCCTAAGTGATCCGGAGCAGTAGCAAGCTACCATGGCTCAATGGAAAACACTAGGAGACATTTCTCGGTAAGAGAGGCTACTAAAGATAAACAACTAGATAGTCAGATCCCACACATACCAAGCATTTCAATCATACACACAGTATGCTCGATATGTGCAAATACAACAAGGCATCACAACATGACTCTACGACACAAGTACTTTATTTAAAGGCTCAGAGAGCCATACATAACATACATACAAGTACGGATCACACGACCCACATTCAAGTCATACAGTCATACAAACCAGCAGCGGAAGTAACTTGTCTGAGTACAGACAACTAGTAAAATAAAAGAGGCTTGGAAAGCCTAGCTATACTACGTGGACCTTCACAAGCTCAGGATTACCACCTGGGCCTTAGTCTACTCGTCGATGTCAACGTCTACGAAGAACCCATCAGAAGGGGTTGCAGCGCCTTCTGTAAAATGTAAATTATAGCAACATGAGTACAAAGGTACCCAGCAAGACTTACGCCAGATCCTACATACATGCACATTATCAAGAAGGGTTGGTGGAGTTATTGCAGCAAGCCAGCTTTGACTCTTGGCTAAACTATCCTACGAGACTCCAACTTGAAATGGTTTTGCGCACACGAGTCCACTACTCACCACTTCAATACACTACCGAAAATCCACCTCTGTCTTCCTACGGAGAGGCCATCCTCGGCACTCACGCTTATCTTGAAGCTTTTAGTAGTTTCCAGTTTACTTGTCTATGAACTGTATAAGCAACCAAGTAGTCCTTCACCGCAGACGCGGCTATTCGAATAGATTAGGTTAACCCTGCAGGGGTGTACTTCTTCATACACGCTCTCACCACTCACCGTCGTTTACACGGCATGTACTCGGCAACCTTCAAGCGGAAGCCCAACGTGGGTGTCGTCCACGACCTACCTAATCACCTAAGTCTCCAATCCAGGTTTATCGCCTATCCAGGTTCCATCTGCAGGGAGTCCGGCCGAGGTTTCCCATACGGCCCCGAACGATGTGTACAGGGTTCCGTGACACCTAACGGGTGCCCGGTATTCCCGGCCACGTACCTACCGCATCACAGCCCACCCCTACGGTCAGCGCTATCCACGGCCTCCAGTAGGCTACAAACACCAGAAACTACTTGCAACTCCTGGACAGAGAACTAGGGTGAATAAGAAGCCGAGAGGGTCCATTGGTTTCGGGCCCAATGCATGGTAGTAGCTGATTCTTAAATCACACATACAGATCTCAGTGCTTAAGGTCGGCTTCAATGAAACAACCCACCATGTACTCCTACATGGCCTCTCATCGATACCTTTACCAAATCGTGTTCACCATATCACTCTCAATACCGGCATGATCATTTCACTCTAGCCCATCACCCAGATGAACCAGACCTGACACGACTCTAAGCATAGCAGGCATAGCAAGGTAGGAACAACACATACATATGGCTCAATCAACTCCTACACATGCTAGTGGGTTTCATCTAGTTACTGTGGCAATGACATGTCATGCAGAGGAAATGGGTTCAACTACCGTAGCACACAGCAGTTTGAAAAACGTTGTCTTAATGCAGTAAAAGAGAGCAGAAGCGAGAACATGGGATTGTATCGATATGATCAACTGGTTGGTTGCTTGCCTGATGGATCGATGCACGGATACGGTTCTTCGCTAGGGTAGTCACGGTACTCCTCGGAGGCAGAACCTGCCGCAAAGAACACCGATACACAACCATCACCAAACAATGTGCGACAATATGATGCATGCATGAAACATGGCAACATGAGTGTGTTGGGCTAATGCAACTAGAACCAGATGGGTTTGAATCAGTTTGAACCAAAGATTCAAATTTCAAACTCATAAATGGCCCTTTAAAGTGTTTTATCTTGTTCTGCACTAAACCTCAAGTTAGCTTGTTTAAACATGCATTAAACTAGTACAGATGGATAGATTGGATTTTTCTGATCATTTTTCATATATAATTTGTTTGATTTGGAGCTACGGTTGAATTTATATGAATTTTTGAAGTTTGGATTATTTTCTGGAATTTATAAATCATTTTAGATTTGTTTTAATTCCAGAAAAAGGTTTACTGCGTCAGCATGAGGTCATGCTGACCTCAGCAAGTCAACAGACCTGGTCCAGGTCAAACCTGACGCGTGGGTCTAGGGTGTCAGTGGCTAATTAACTAATTTAATTTAGTTTAAACTAATCTGGATAATTAGCAGAAGGGGGCCCCACCTGTCATTGACTCAACAGAGTCAACTGGGGCCCACCCGTGGTCAAAGTCAACACAGCTGCACTAGCGTTTAGCCGCCGGCGAGCCCGACGCGGCGGCGGAAGTGGTTTTGGCCGTTCCGGCCACCAAATGGGTCGCGGAGGGCATCGAGGTGGAGCTGAGGACGAGCCGCGGCTCTTGGTGGAGTCAGTTGGGGTCGGGGTGGCCGGAATTGGCGCCGGCGACGACCTAGGCGGCCACCAGAGTTCGGGTGAAGACGAACTCGAGGCTAGGGTGTGCGGTGAGGTGCGGGGAGTGCACGGTTGGACCCAACGCAGCATGGTGAGTGCGATGGACACCGAGAGGTGGCCGGAGGATGGCCGGGAGCACGTCGGCGACGAGATCCACGGCGGTGTGTGCGGTGATCTTCGTGCGGTGGCTACACGGCTCGGGGGCGAGAGAGGAAGGGTAGGAGGGGTAGCTAGGCTCACAGAGCACCCGTAGAGGCCACCGGCGGGGTCGGGGACGAGCTGATGCGGCGACGGCGTTGAAGGGGATCTCCGGCGACGGCGGTTAGGTCGAGGTCCGTGCGGTGGCTTCGGGGCATGCGAGCGCTCGGGGCTCGGCTTGCTCGAAGGAGAGGAGGGTGGCGGAGCTCCTGGACACGGTTGCGCGGCGTGGGGTTGACGGAGAGCGTGGCTACGGCGAGGGGGTGGCGGCGATGGCGTCGGCCATGGAGTGGGAGAGCGAGGGATAGGAATTGGGGGAGAATGGAGGTGTCCTGGGGGTTCACGGCTCGACGTGGAGTTCATCCAAGCCAGCAACGAGGCGAGGAGGTGAAGCAGGGCGATGGCCAGCTGCGTGGCGCACGCTGCGGCCGCCGTCGGGCACCTGCCTGCCTGCCTGGCCGGCAAGCAGCTCGCTGGCGCGGCGCTGGGCTGGGCCGGCAGGTGGGCCGAGTTGCAGGCGCCAGGTAAGTTTCCTTTCTGTTATTTTCCTTTTTCTATTATTCTGCAACTTTGTTGAATTATTAAAAATACCTAGGCAACTCCTAAAATCACCAAACTGCTTCTGGTCCATAGTTGGATTATTTCCAACATGAAACATTTTAGTTTGGAGATATTTGAGCATTTGAAATATTTTATAAATTTAAAATGCCCAAATTCAAATAATTATGAATTAACTCAAAGACCTTAGGATGACCTAGAAAATTGTGCAACACTTTTGGCAGAGGTTCTGAACCAGGACAAAAATGATGGACATTTTAGAAGGGCATTTCAGGTTCATTGAAATTATTTTTAGTAAACCCTAGTTGTTTTCTGAGGGGGCTGGGGGTTCTGGCATCCCCACTTCAAGTTTCTGATGAAATGATAGACATGATGCAACACTCTAATGCATGAACTAGCTAGGGTGTGACAGCCAAGCTACTGGTTCTATTTCCTCAACCCTTTCATTTCCTCATTCTTGTGTTGAAGTACTTGGTCGTTATTGTTTGAAGACTTTGACTGAAGACTTTCACAATTTCCTCAATCCTATTTCTTTAGTCAGTTTGTCTTCAGCCTGCTTATCCTGTGTTTACGCTACTTGTACTTTGTGCTTGTTTTCATTTCATCATGATGACTGTGCTACTGCTCTGTTATGCTTGCATCTGAGTACTTATTCTGCTTCTAGTTGTTCGTGACTTAGGAATTTCCTCACATCAAAATTCCTCAATGACGAATTTGTAAGAATCTCCTATTCACCCCCCCTCTAGTCGATATAACACACTTTCAATTGGTATCGGAGCAAGGTACTCCCTTGTTCTGTGTGATTTTGGTTTAACCGCCTAGAGTTTTAGTTATGTCAACTGCAGGTATAATCAAGGTCTCTGTTGGGTGTCCTACCTTCAATGAGACGGACTACCCCTACTGGAAGAATAAGATGCGAATGCATCTTGAGGCAATTGACAATGATCTCCGGTATGTTGTGGAAAATGGCGTCCCCTCTGTCACTCCTTCCGTGAACGCTGATGATGTGAAGAGATTCAAGCAACTCGACTCTCAAGAGAAGAATATCATATGTGGCCATCTGAGCAAAGGGCGGTATGGCAGAGTGAGTGCTTTGGAGACAGCTAAGCTTATCTGGGATAGGCTATCCAAGGTCAACGAAGGAGTCTCAACACAGCATGACTCTCAAGTTGATGTTCTTCGAAATCTCTTCAACCGCTTCAAGCGACTCGATAATTAAAATGTTCAGCAAACCTTCAATTGTCTCACTAACATCTCAAATGAACTTCAAGCACTTGGTGCCACTGACATCACCGATCATGAGGTGGTGAAGAAATTGCTGAGATCGCTTGATTCCTCATTCGACACTCTTGCACTGATGATTCAAGAGCGTGGAGACTACAAGTCACTTGATCCCGCTGATATCCTCGAGAGGCTAAACACTCATGAGTTCCAACTTGCTGAGAAGAGAGATCTCTATGGACCGCGCTATGGAAGATCACGCGCACTGAAGGCCAAGGCAGTCTCTGAATCTGAAGGTGAGAATAATGGTAGCAGCCTTGGTGATCCTGAAAAATTGAGCCAGGAGCTAACAATGCTCGTGAGGAAATTCCAGAAGTTCTCAAGGCATGGTCACTTTGGTAAATCCTCAAGAAGTGATGACATTAGATCAGATTCCTCATCCCGTGACTACAAGAAGAGAACTTGCCACAAATGCAAGAAACCTAGTCATTACATTCAAAATTGTCCTCTATGAGAAAAGGAATCAAAGAAGAAGAAGTACCAGGATTACAGTTCTGATGACTCAAAGAAGAAGAATGTCACAGCCCTAGAAATTGATTGTAATTAGTTGCATCAGCATCCATGCATCATGTTAGATTCAAATGAATTTGAATTGGGGATGCTGAAACCCTAGCACCAAATGAATTCAACTAGGTTTCAAATAAAAATAATTTCAATGAACCCAAAATGCCCTTTAGAAAAGTTCATCATTTTTTATAAGGGTGAAAACCTCTGCCAAAAATGGTGCACATATTTCTAAGCCATTCTGGATTTTTTAAATTAAATCTGATTGTATTTGACTTTGGGCATTTAAATAGTATAAATAATTTAAGTGCTCAAATAATGTTGGAATTATTGTGGGCCACTAAAATAGTTCATAAAGTGCTCATGAATATTTTCAGGATTTATAAATTGATTTGGTTTTAAAACTGGATCAAATACAAACTGCAAATTAGAAAATAGAAACAAAAATAGAAAAGGGCTAGAACCCACCTGGCTTACCTCGCAGCCCAGTTGGCCCAGCCCACCTCCTTCTCCTCCTCGTCTACCTCTGCCCACTGGCAGAGGCGTGTCGCCCGCGCGTGCAGCGGACGCCACCTCCTGCTTCCTTCCCCGTCCTCGACCGAGCGCCTGGAGACACCCAAGCCCCCTGGTCCTTTCCCCTCACTCGCAGCCTCTATCCCCTCTACTCTCTCTCTCCGGGGCAGCCCGAGCACTGCCGGAGTGCGCCGCCCCAAAACACCGTGCCCACCACCATCCCCTTGCCCCGTGGTCGTGACCTTGAGATCCGCCTAGGCCCCAAGAACCTCTACGCCGACCCACTCAAGCTCGGACGATCCCAAGATGATACTGCGGCTTTTCTTCCCCATCCACGGCCGCCAGATGCCATCACCCAATTCACTGTCTTCAACACGTCCCCGAGCCCGCTTCGACGGCCCCTGCAACCTTCCTGAGTCACTACGCCGAACCCCTCTCTCCTCGTGTTCAATTGCCCTCTCTAGCCGTCACTTTCGTCGAGCCCGAGACCTCACCGCCGCAGCTCATGGTTCCACCGCGGTTGCTGACGCCATAGCTCGCGTTCGGGCATGCCGTCGAACTCCTGGAGTTCCCACGAGCCTGTAGAGCAATTCAGCTAGCCCCTCCGTGCATCGTAGCCACGTGCACGACCGAGCCTGAACTCCGGCCGCCGCCTCTGTGCTTGCCGTCATCATTCACAGCGACCCCGAGGCCTCTCGATCGCTCTGCTAGACGCGGTCGAGCGCGGGGTACCTTCTGGTGGCATTCGCGCGTCCAGCCGTCGCCTGTAGCGCAGCCCCGGTGAACCTCCGTCGCACGAAATGGTCGCCACCGTCCAAACTCTGGCGGGCCGACGTGGCCACTTAGTTAGGAGCTAATCACCCCACTAATCACCCCTAGAGCCACTGAGTAGTGGGCCCCATGCCATAATTAACCCGGTTCTATTTATGTTTAATTACTTTATAACCTAGCGGGACCCACGCCTCAGAGTTGATTGTGCTGACGTGGCCGTTGACCGGAACCACATGTCTGTTACCCCACCTACACTGTGAGACTGACCAGTGGGCCCCACTGGTCAGGGTTCACCTGGGCTGGCGCCTTTGACCTACTGACGTAATGCTTACACAATGCTGACGCAGTTAACAATTTTCTGGATTAAAAATAATCCAGGAAATTCCAGAAATTAGTTTAAACTTCAAAAATTCATATAAAATCAACCGTAACTCCAAATGAAATAATTTATATACGAAAAAGTATCAGAAAAATTCAATCTATCCATACGCACCAGTTTCATGCATGACAAAGGAACCTAAACCTGATGCATAGGTGAAAACATGATAATTGCATTTTAAATGCTTAATATGGAGTTTGCATATGAACCCTTGGTTCATATGGACTTCATTTAAATTGTTGCTAGATGCATTAGTGCAAATCATAACATTCTTGCCATGTCATGATCATGCATCATATTGTTGCATTGCATTGATTGTGTTCCCTCTTGTTTGCCGGTGTTTGTTCCCTCTCCGTAGACGTTGTTCCGGTGATGTGATCGTTGACACCGATGAAGAGCTATTACTATCTTCAGAAGTGTCAGGCAAGCAAAACCCCCCTTGTTCATTCTGATACAATCCCACTCTCTTGCTCCTGCTCTTTTTTACTGCATTAGGACAACAACGATTCATCTGTTACATGTTGCAGTAGTTGAACCCCTTTCCTCTGCATGACCTATCATTGCCACAGTAAATAGATGAAACTCACTAGCATGAGTATGAGTTGTTTGAGCCCTGATGTGCCTACTCATACATGCGTGTTTGTCATGCCTGCTACTGCTTAGAGTTGAGTCAGGTCTGATTCATCGGGGATGAATTGGAGGTGTGTGAACATGTCCTGCTTTTGAGAGCTAAGTGTGTGAACACGATTTGGTAAAGGTATCGATGAGAGGCCATGTAGGAGTACATGGTGGGTTGTTTCATTGGAACCGTCCTTAGGAACTGAGATCTGTATGTGTGATTTAAGATTAGCTACTACCACACATTGGGATCCTTAATTGACTCTCTCAACTTATTAACCGCCCCTATCCTCTGTCCGGGAGTTGCAAATAGTTTCTGGTGTTTGTAGTATGCTGGAGGCTGTGATGTGGTAGGCACGTGGCCCGGTGTAACGAGTTGCCCATTTGGTGACCCGGGAACCCTGCACAGATCATTTGGGGCCGTAGTGGAAACCTCGGCCGGACTCCCTGCGGATGGAACCTGAATAGGCGATAAACCTGGACTAGGGACTTGTGTGGTTAGTCAGGTCGTGGCCGACACCCTCGCCAGGCTTCTGCTTGAAGGTTGTCGAGATACATGACGTGTACATGGCGGTAAGTGGCGAGAGCGTGTGTGAAGAAGTACACCCCTGCAGGGTTATCAAACTATTTGAATAGCCGCGTCCGTGGTAATGGACTACTTGGTTGCTTATGCAGTTCATAGACAAGTGAAAGAGGATACTCTAAAATGCGCAAGATAAGCATGAGTGCTATGGATGGCGTTCTCGTAGGGAGACGGGAGCGGATCCATAGTGGTGTATTGATTTTGTGAATATGTGGACTCGTGTGCGCCACCCCAAAAGAGTTACTTGCAAACGTAGTTCAGGATAGCCACTGAGTCAAAGCTGGCTTGCTGCAGTTAAACTCCACCCTCCCTCTGTTGATACTGATGCATATGTAGCTAGTTCTGATGTAAGTCTTGCTAGGTACATTTGTACTCACGTTTGCTTAATTTATGTTTTTGCAGAGAGACTTCAGTCTCACTAGTAGTTCCGCGTGTACTTTGAAGTTTAGCTTGTTACCTCAGCTACGATCTTGTACCCTATGTAGAGTCTTGTAGATGGATAGGCTTACTAGCCTTCTCTCTTTTCAGATGTCTGTACTCAGACATGTTTATGCTTCTGCCTGTGCTTGTTGCTTGTATGACTTGAATGCTGGGTCATCAGACCCATGTTTGTAATATCTGGCTCCTCGGAGCCTATTGAATAAATACTTTGAGTCATAGAGTTTTGTTGTGATGCGATGTTGTATTTGCACATATCAAGCATATTGTGTGTATGTTATTGAAATGCTTGTGTGTGGGATCCGACAACCTAGTTGTTTATTCTTGGTGCCTTGCTACTGCTCCGGAACACTTAGGCTGGCCGGCATGTGTTCTTCTTCGTTCCTATGTCTGTCCCTTCTAGGAAATGTCACGCGTTGTTTCTTTAAGTCCTTGTAGCTTGCTACGACTTGGGTTCATACATTGATGACCGACACGTTCGTTGCTGGGTCATGTATGCATGTCCCTGTAAGTTAGTGCCACCTTGGGTTTACGACTAGTCATGTCGGCCCGGGTTCTTTGTCATATGGATGCTAGCGACACTATCATATACGTGAGCCAAAAGGCGCGAACTGTCCCGGGCAAGGTAAGGTGGCACCCGTGGGAATACTGTGCATGAGGCCGCAAAGTGATATGATGTGTTACATGCTTAATCGGTGTGACTTAGGATCGGGGTCCTGACAGCCTTGGTATCAGAGCCTGACTGCCTGTAGGATTACCAAGCCAAAGTGGTTGAAGTCATGTCTAGAAATGCTTTAGTTATGTCAGGGAATTGATTGTGGAAGGGAACGTAAGGCTCTTTTTACTCCTTATACCTTATGCCCTTCTGATCCGAGTCATCCTATCTTTCCTACGGGGTTAAGGAACTAGGCTTTCTCTTCTTTCTATCAGGATCACGTGTTACCAATCCATAGACTTATAGGATTGATGGATTCAAGTCTTAGTTCAGTTTCTACTACTTCTGTATGTTCATAGCTGGCCTCAGAACCTTGATATTGTGATGTTGAGTGGTCATGCCACTATTTTGCAGGATGTCTCAAATCTTTTTGAGCATTTACAGCCGTTATGCTGTTCGAGTCATCCCAGGTTTCGAAATAGTCTGATGCATTTGCAACTCCCTTCTTTCCATTTCCCGATGTTTCTTTGGGCCAGTTTAACCACACTAATCGGTGAGTTGAGGTACTCTGTTGCCTCGATATATATGTTCGAACTATTATTATGACCCTAGGTGTCTTAGAGGATCACCTAGTATTCTAGCCATGTTTTGAGTTCCCAATGTGATGATTCTGGCCACCATTCTCGAAAGCATCCCGTGATGCCATTTAGTTAGTAGGCATTCTATTCCTGGGTTTTTGAACCCGAGATTCACTCTACTCACTCATGTTGATAGTGTTTGCTAGTTCCTTTAGGATATTAGTAATCTTTGCGATAGTCCTCGAGGTCCGTGGTATTTCCTTCTTCCAAATACCATGAACTACTTATGGCAGAAGTTCCTTGTTGAACCGAAAGATCACAACCAGAGTGCTCTTGATGAGTTCTCGATTCTATGTTGTGACTCTGCCAGTTCTACCTTTCTGCATGGGTTATCTGGAAGAAATATGTTGAACTCGATCGACAGGCTAATCTATGCATCCACAACTCAAAAAATCATATGTTCCGTTGAGCTGCCCCTCTTTAGTTGTATTCCGGCCTTCATCTATCAGTTGATAGTCAAGAGCATGTGTGCATTCATGTTCATTGATGCCTTTTAGTCTTGTGGTCCGTCAAGCCGTTCTAGTTCAGAATGACTAGGAGAAACAAACTCGAGTACCTCATCCATTTCTTGGATTGGGTCAGAGCAGTTGTATTCCGCAGATCAAAATGCTAAACCAGCTTTTGTTCTATTCTACCTTGGAGTATTACCCCCTTTATGTCAGGATTTTTATGAGAATTGCACCACCTCTTATGAATTTTTGACGCAGTGATACTTGTTGCCATCATTGTCCATTCCTTGGTTCCCGTGTTATTGTAACCGGAATGCCGACAAGTGAATCATGATGTGTGAAATCAATACTCCTAGCAACTCCATTGCTTGGTAGTTAATGGACAATATTCTCATTCTTAGCGTGTTGGTTATTGAATCATCATCTAAGATTGATTGTGCTACCTAGTCCATATTTCCTGGTGCACTCTCTGATCAAAGAGTTAGGATTGTGTCAATCTCTTTCTTATTTTGATCACATCTTCTTGCCTTGAAAGCAACATTGCTCCCGAGCTTAATAACATATCAGTGGTTTGTGATTTTCCAAATATCTTCTCGAAAGTATTATCAGGTTGTCCCCTGACCGCTATGTTGAGCTCGTGATCAAGTTGGTTTCTTGTAAACCACCCCTTCTCCAAGAATTTGTGTTGGATATCCCTGAGCTAGTTGGTTAAGCTAAACAACAACTTGGAGAGTTGGAAGATAAATGCTTTATCCAACTTAGTTCATTTCAAAGGGATATCTCTTTGTATACGTGTGTTGAAGAAAGATGGTATCTTCAGCGATTGATCTTCGTGACCAAATGCTGGATCTATTGTCTTGTCCAAACATTGGTTTGAGTGTGGGTCATTGTCAAATCAACTAAGAACCAACGATATTCATAATGTTGTTTTACTCGTGGTTGACCCCTCGAGCATGCACCATTATATCTTTTGGTGAAAGAAGTGATTTCCTCTAAGTTCACGTGCATTTGCTACAAGTTGCCGCCGTGAATTTGAGAAAGATTGTTTTTGCTTCCTCTGTGATCATCCCAAGTCAGTCATGCTTACGTGCGAAGTATTCTGTGGTTTGGAGACTTGCAACCTTCATTCTATATGTATCCCTAGCACACCAAGCCACTAATTGATTTGTTCAAGGAGAAGAAGTTCCTTCTTAAGAATCATGACTTATGTTAGGACTTTGTTATCCTTGATGATGGTTCCCCACCTCAACCCTGTAGTGTTTTATCGTAAGACTTCTACATGGTCATGCTTGTCTTGGACAGTGTGTTCACATATCTGTAGCAGAACCAGCTCATGTTTTGGAGCTTACTACCGTAGTTCATTTCCCAAGAATCTCGCAACATCATCTCGTCGGGTTGTGTTGCAAACTTTCTTTTCCAGGCATGCTGTCTGAAATATCCTGTTACCAACTAGATCTGAATCTCAGGCAGATATGATGGTTGGAACTTTTTTTCCAAGATTTACGATGTAGGTCCCGACAAGGTTGATGTTTTGGCCGACACACCTAGCTGGAAGATCTATTATTGTAGCATCCTGACTAAGCAATTTGACCATCTTATCCATGAGGATGTTGTGCGACTTATTTCAGAAGATGTTCCTTATGGATCCTTTGTTCTCTCGAAGTCAGACCTTTACTTGATGTTCCAGATACCGAATGGTATTGGGTTAAGCTGGTACATCAAGGAGAACATTAAAAGTGGAGTGCTAAATGTCTCTCGGTCGATCATCCAGATTTCATTACCTTGGTATCGCTAAGGTGAAATTTGGGAAAGTGTTGTCTACCTTTGCATATGCATTTTTGATACGTCCATTTTGCTCATGTTTTCCTACTGTTATTTACAATGTTTTCATCTATAATAATGCTTTTGGAGTAATTCTAATGCCTTTTCTCTCATAATTTGCAAGGTACACACCAAGAGGGAGAATTCTGGCAGCTGGAAATCTAGAACTGAAAAAGCCACATCAGGCTACCTATTCTGCACAACTCCAAATGAGCTGAAACTTTCACGGAGATTTTTATGGAATATTTAAGGAATATTGGAGCCAATAACTACCAGAGGGGGGCCACCATGTGGGAACAACCCACCTGGGCGCGCCAGGCCCCCTGGCGCGCCATGGTGTATTGTGCCCTCCTCGGCCCACCTCCGGTGCCGATCTTCTGGTATATAAGTGCTTTTGACCTAGAAAAATCAGAATAATACTTTCAGGGTGGAGCGCTGCCGTCTCGAGGCGGAACTTGGGCAGGAGCACTTTTGCCCTCCAGCGGAGCAATTCTGCCGGGGGAACTTCCCTCCCGGAGGGGGAAATCATCGTCACCATCATCACCAACAACTCTCCCATCTTGGGGAGGGAAATCTCCATCAACATCTTCACCAGCACCATCTCATCTCAAACCCTAGTTCATCTCTTGTATTCAATCTTGTAGCCGGAACTATAGATTGTTGCTAGGGGGTGACTAGTAGTGTTGATTACATCTTGTAGTTGATTACTATATGGTGTATTTGGTGGAAGATTATATGTTCAGATCCATTATGCATATTAATACCCCTCTGATCATGAGCATGTTGATGAGTTGTGAGTAGTTACTTTTGTTCTTGAGGTCACGGGATAAATCATGTTGCAAGTAATCATGTGAACTTGATATGTGTTCGATATTTTGATAGTATGTATGTTGTGATTCCCTTAGTGGTGTCATGTGAACGTCGACTACATGACACTTCACCATCTTTGGGACTAAGGGAATGCATTGTGGATTAGTAAATAGATGGTGGGTTGCGAGAGTGATAGAAACTTAAACCCCCGTTTATGCACTATTCCGTAAGGGACCGATTGGATCCTAGAGTTTAATGCTAGGTTAGGATTTATCCTTAATACTTTTCTCGTATTTGTGGATGCTTGCAGGAGGGTTAATCATAAGTAGGTGGTTTGTTCAAGTAAGAACAACACCTAAGCACCGGTCCACCCACATATCAAATTATCAAAGTAGCAAACACAAATCAAACCAACATGATGAAAGTGACTAGATGAAATTCCTGTGTACCCTCAAGAACGCTTTGCTTATCATAAGAGACCGTTTTGGCCTATACTTTGCCTCAAAAGGATTGGGCTACCTTTCTGCATACTTATTATTACTATCGTTACTTGCTCGTTACAAATTATCTTGCTATCAAACTACTTGCTACTTATAGTTTCAGCACTTGCAGACATTACCTTACTGAAAACTACTTGTCATTTCCTGCTGCTCCTCGTTGGGTTCGACACTCTTACTTATCGAAAATAGCTACAATTGATCCCCTATACTTGTGGGTCATCAAGGCTATTTTCTGGCATCGTTGCTGGGGAGTGAAGCACCTTTGGTAAGTGGAATTTGGTAAGGAAACATTTATATAGTGTGCTGAAATTTACTATCACTTGTTACTATGGAAAACAATCCTTTGAGGGGTTTGTTCGGGGTATCTTCACCTCATCCAGAACCACAATTAATTTCCCCTCAACCAACTGCACCTACTGGAAATATTGAGTATGAAATTCCTTTGGGTATGATAGAACAACTGCTAGCTAATCCTTATGCAGGAGATGGAGCCGAACATCCTGATATGCACTTGATACATGTAGAACAAATTTTTGGATTGTTCAAGCTTGCAGGTTTACCCGGAGATGAGGTGATGAAAAAAGTTTTCCCTTTATCTTTGAAGGGAAAAGCATTGGCATGGTATAGGCTATGTGATGATACTGGATCATGGAAAAGGAATCGTTTAAAATTGGAGTTTAACCAAAAAAAATTATCCTATGCATCTAGTTCATCATGATCGGAATTATATATATAATTTTTGGCCTCGTGAGGGAGAAAGTATCGCTCTAGCTTGGGGGAGGCTTAAGTCAATGTTATATTCATGTCCCAATCATGAGCTCTCAAGAGAAATTATTATTCAAGAATTTTTATGCCCGGCTTTCTCGTAATGATCAAACCATGTTGGATACTTCTTGTGCTGGTTCTTTTATGAAGAAAACTATTGAATTCCGGTGGGAGCTCTTAGAAAGAATTAAATGCAACTCTGAAGATTGGGAACTCGACGAACGTAAAGAGTTAGGTATAAAGCTTAAGTATGATTGTGCTAAATCTTTTATGGATACTGATGCTTTTCAAAAGTTTAGCACTAAATATGGACTTGACTCTGAGATAGTAGCCTCCTTCTGTGAATCATTTGCTAATCATGTTGAACTCCCTAAATAGAAGTGGCTTAAATATCACCCACCTATTAAAGATGAAATTAAAGAACCGGTACCCATTAAATAAGAAACAATACTTTATAATCTTGATCCAGTTGTTCCTACTACTTATATTGAGAAACCCCTTTTCCTGTTAGGATAAAGGAACATGCTAAAGTTTCAACTATGGTTAACAAAAGCTATGTTAGAACACCTGAACCAGATGAACAAATTAGATTTGAACCAAATATTGCTATGGTTAAAGATCTCTTAGAAGAAGATGTGGATGGGCATGTTATCTACTTCTGTGAAGAAGCTGCTAGAATTGCCAAACCTGAAAAAAGGGGTAAAATAGACCAGTAGTTGGCCTGCCTATCATCTCAGTCAAAATAGGAGATAACCGTTATCATGGTTTATGTGACATGGGTGCTAGTGTGACTGCTATTCCTCACTCCTTATATCAAGAAATTAGGGAAGACATAGCACCTTTGAGATAGAAGACATAGATGTTACTATTAAACTTGCAAATATAGACACTATATCACCAGTTGGGATTGTTAGAGATGTTGAAGTCTTGTGTGGGAAGGTAAAATACCCTACTGATTTTCTTGTCCTTGGTTCCCCACAAGATGACTACTGTCCCATTATCTTTGGTAGACCTTTCTTGAACACAGTTAATGCTAGGATAGATTGCCAGAAACAAACTGTGGGTGTTAGCTTTGGTGATGAGTCTCATGAGTTTATTTTTTCCAAGTTTAGTAGAAACCATCATGAAAAAGATTTGCCTAGTAAGGATGAATTGATTGGTCTTGCTTCTATTGTTGTGCCACCTACTGATCCTTTACAACAATACTTGTTAGACCATGAAAATGATTTACATATGCATGAAAGAAATGGAATAGATAATATTTTCTTTGAACAACATCCTCTACTTAAACAAAATTTGCCTATTGAAACTCTAGGAGGCCCTCCTCCACCTAAAGGTGATCTTGTGTTTGAATTAAAACAATTGCCAGACACTTTGAAATATGCTTATCTTGATGAAAAGAAAATATATCCTGTTATTATCAGTGCTAACCTTTCAGAGCATGAAGAAGAAAGATTATTAAAAGTTCTAAGGAAGCACCAAGCTGCTATTGGATATACTCTTAATGATTTAAAGGGCATTAGTCCCACTCTATGTCAGCACAAAATTAATACGGAACCTGATGCTAAACCAGTTGTTGATCACCAATGTTGGTTAAATCCGAAGATGAAAGAGGTGGTAAGAACGAATATTAAAACTTTTGGAAGTAGGTATAATCTATCCTATAGCTGATAGTAGATGGGTAAGTCCTGTTCATTGTGTCCCTAAGAAGGGAGGTATAACTGTTGTTCCTAATGATAAGAATGAGCTTATTCCACAAAGAATTGTTACAGGCTATAGAATGGTAATTGATTTTAGAAAATTGAATAAAGCTACTAGAAAAGATCATTACCTTTTGCCTTTTATTGATCAAATGCTTGAAAGATTATCTAAGCACACACACTTTTGCTTCCTTGATGGATATTCTGGCTTTTCACAAATACCTGTATCTCAACCTGATCAAGAAAAGACTACTTTCATTTGTCCTTTTGGAACTTATGCTTGTAGACATATGCCTTTTGGTTTATGTAATGCACCTGCTACCTTTCAAAGATGCATGATGGTTATATTTTCTGAATTTTGTGAAAAGATTGTTGAGGTTTTCATGGATGACTTTTCTATTTATGGGAAGTCTTTTGATGATTGTTTAAGCAATATTGATCGAGTTTTGCAGAGATGTGAACAAAAAAATCTTGTCTTGAATTGGGAGAAGTGCCACTTTATGGTTAATGAAGGCATTGTCTTGGGTCATAAAACTTCTGAAAAGGGTATTGAAGTGGACCAAGCTAAGGTTGATGATATTGAGAAGATGGCATGTCCCAAGGACATCAAAGGTATTCGTAGTTTCCTACGCCATGCTGGTTTCTATAGGACGTTTATTAAAGACTTCTCTAAAATTTCTAGGCCTCTCACTAATCTTTTGCAAAAGTATATTCCTTTTGTTTTTGATGATGATTGTTTAGAAGCCTTTGAAACACTCAAGAAAGCCTTAATTACTACACCTATTGTCCAACCACATGATTGGAACTTGCCTTTTGGAATTATATGTGATGCTAGTGATTATGTTGTGGGTGTTGTTCTAGGACAAAGAGTTGATAAGAAATTGAATGTTATCCATTATGCTAGTAAAACTCTAGACAGTGCTCAAAGAAATTATGCCACTACTGAAAAGGAATTCTTAGCAGTAGTGTTTGCTTGTGATAAGTTTAGACCTTATATTGTTGATTCCAAAGTGTTCACACAGACCATGCTGCTATTAAATATCTTATGGAAAAGAAAGATGCTAAACCTAGACTTATTCGTTGGGTTCTCTTGCTACAAGAATTTGATTTGCATATTTTTGATATAAAAGGAGTTGAGTACCCCGTAGCTGATAACTTGTCTAGGCTTGAAAACGTGCTTGATGACCCACTTCCTATTGATGATAGTTTTCCTGATGAGCAGTTAGCTGCAATAAATGTTGCTAATATTACTCCTTGGTATGCTGACTATGCTAATTACATTGTTGCTAAATATTTGGCACCTAGCTTTACTTACCAACAAAAGAAAAGGTTCTTCTATGATTTGAGACATTACTTTTGGGATGACCCGCATCTCTATAAATAAGGGGTAGATGGTATTATTAGACGTTGTGTACCTGAGCATGAGCAGGGACAAATCCTACGGAAATGTCACTCCAGACCATATGGAGGGTGAGGGAGTCCTGGACTAGGGGGTGTCCGGATAGCCGAACTATCATCATCGGCCGGACTCCAAGACTATGAAGATACAAGATTGAAGACTTCGTCCCGTGTCCGGATGGGACTTTCCTTGGCGTGGAAGGCAAGCTTGGCGATACGGATATGTAGATCTCCTACCATTGTAACCAACTCTATGTAACCCTAGCCCTCTCCGGTGTCTATATAAACCGGATGGTTTTAGTCCGTAGGACAACAACAATAACAACAATCATACCATAGGCTAGCTTCTAGGGTTTAGCCTCCTTGATCTCGTGGTAGATCTACTCTTGTAATACCCACATCATCAATATCAATCAAGCAGGACGTAGGGTTTTACCTCCATCAAGAGGGCCCGAACCTGGGTAAAACATCGTGTCCCTTGTCTCCTATTTCCATCCGCCTAGACGCACAGTTCGGGACCCCCTACCCGAGATCCGCCGGTTTTGACACTGACATTGGTGCTTTCATTGAGAGTTCCTCTATGTCGTCACTGATAGGCTTGATGACTCCTTCGATCATCAACAACGACGTGGTCCAGGGTGAGACTTTTCTCCCCGGACAGATCTTCGTATTCAGCGGCTTTGCACTGCGGGCCAATTTTGTTGGCCATATGGAGCAGATCGAAAGCTACGCCCCTGGCCGTCAGGTCAGATTTGGAAGTCTTAACTTCACGGCTGACATCCGCGGAGACTTGGTCTTCAACGGATTTGAGCCACAGCCGAGCGCGCCGCACTGTCGCGATGGGCATGATTTAGCTCTGCTGCCCGACAGTGCCCTGGAGGCCGCACACGAATCCGCTCCGACCCTTGATTCGGAGCCGACTGCGCAGATCGAGGACAGATGGTTAGACACCGCCTCGGGGGCTGCAACCTCTACGGCGATAGAGCCAAATACCGACCTTGTCCCTTCTAAAGCTCGCGACTCCAAGGTGCCGGACTCCTTGCCGGACTCTGAACCTCCCGCGCCCCTACCAATCGAATCCGATTGGGCACCGATAATGGAGTTCGCCGCCGCGGACATCTTTCAACACTCACCTTTTGGCGACATTCTGAGCTCGCTAAAATATCTCTCGTTATCAGGAGAGCCCTGGCCGGACTGCGGTCAGGACGGTTGGGATGCGGACGACAAAGAAATTCAAGACCCACCCACCACCCACTTAGTAGTCGCTGTCGACGATCTAACCGACATGCTAGACTTCGACTCCGAAGACATCGACGGTATGGACGACGATGCCGGAGACGACCAAGAACCAGCGCCTACTGGGCACTGGAAAGCCACCTCGTCATACGACATATACATGGTGGATATCCCAAAGGATGGGAATGGCGAAGGAACAGCGGAGGAAGACCCCTCCAAGAAACAGCCCAAGCGTCGGCGTCATCGGCGCCGCTCTAAATCCCGCCACAGCAAGAATGGCGATTCCGGCACCAGAGATAATAATACCCCAGACAGTGCCAAAGACAACCCCCTCTAGCAAGATTCAGCGCAGGAGGACGGAGATGCCAGCCCTCACGAGAGGGCGGCAGACGAAGAGGTAGAGGACGATAGCTACATGCCTCCCTCTGGAGACGAGGCAAGCCTCGACGACGATGAATTTGTCGTGCCTGAGGATCCCGTCGAACAAGAGCATTTTAAACGCAGGCTTATGGCCACGGCAAACAGCCTCAAGAAAAAGCAGCAACAGCTTAGAGCTGATCAGGATCTGCTAGCCGACAGATGGACGGAAGTCCTGGCGGCCGAAGAGCATGAGCTCGAACGCCCCTCCAAAAGCTACCCCAAACGCAAGTTTCTCCCCCAATTAGAGGAGGAGGCATATAAACCTGCATCACCAGAGCACAATACGGCTGACCGGCCACCTCGTGGCCGCGACAAAGAGGCCTCTAGGCCCTTCACTAGAACCGTACCCCGGCATCGCTCGAACAGCACAAGGCCACAGGGGAATGCTCCGGACTTGCGAGATATATTGGAGGATAAGGCAAGACAATCAAGATCGATCTACGGATCGCATGGGCGCCCCATAATACGTGACGACAACCGTCGCGCCGGACACAGTAAGTCCGGCCGGGCCGAACACAATAGACAAAGCTCGTTGGAGCTTCGTCGCGATATAGCCCAATACAGAGGCGCCGCACACCCACTATGCTTCACAGACAAAGTAATGGATCATCAAATCCCCGAAGGGTTTAAACCCGTGAATATCGAATCCTATGATGGCACAACAGACCCCGCGGTTTGGATCGAAAACTATCTCCTTCATATCCATATGGCCCGCGGTGACGATCTTCACGCCATCAAATACCTCCCACTCAAGCTTAAAGGACCAGCTCGGCATTGGCTTAACAGCTTGCCAGCAGAATCAATTGGATGTTGGGAGGACCTGGAAGCCGCATTCCTTGATAACTTCCAGGGCACGTATGTGCGACCACCAGACGCTGACGACCTAAGCCACATAATTCAGCAGCCAGACGAATCGGCCAGACAATTCTGGACATGGTTCTTAACTAAGAAAAACCAAATCGTCGACTGTCCGGACGTAGAGGCCCTCGCGGCCTTCAAACATAACATCCGCGACGAGTTGCTTGCCCGGCACCTGGGATAGGAAAAGCCGAAATCCATGGCAGCCCTCACATCACTCATGACCCGCTTTTGCGCGGGAGAGGACAGCTGGCTAGCTCGCAGCAACAACCTCAGCAAAAATTCTGGCAGTCCGGACACCAAGGATCGCAATGGCAGGTCGTGTCGCAACAAGAATAAACACCGCATTAACGGCGACAATAATGAGGATACGGCAGTCAACGCCGGATTCAGAGGCTCCAAACCCGGTCAGCGGAAGAAGCCATTCAAAAGAACTACTACGGGTCCGTCCAATTTGGACCGAATACTCGATTGCTCGTGCCAGATACACGGCACCCCCGAAAAGCCAGCCAACCACACCAACAAGGACTGTTGGGTATTCAAGCAGGCAGGCAAGCTAATTGCCGAAAACAATGACAAGGGGCTGCATAGCGATGACGAAGAAGAGACCCGACCGCCGAACAATAAAGGACAGAAGGGTTTTCCCCCACAAGTGCGGACGGTAAATATGATATACGCAACCCACATTCCCAAGAGGGAGCGGAAGCGTGCACTCAGGGACGTATACACAATGGAGCCAGTCGCCCCGAAGTTCAACCCATGGTCCTCCTGCCCGATCACTTTTGATTGAAGGGACCACCCCACCAGCATCCGCCACGGCGGATTCGCCGCATTGGTTTTAGACCCAATCATCGATGGATTTCACCTCACCAGAGTCCTGATGGACGGCGGCAGCAGCCTAAACCTGCTTTATCAGGACACAGTGCGCAAGATGGACATAGACCCCTCAAGGATTAAACCCACAAAGACGACCTTCAAAGGCGTCATACCAGGTGTAGAGGCCAATTGTACGGGCTCAGTCACACTGGAAGTGGTCTTCGGATCCCCGGACAACTTCCAAAGCGAGGAGTTAATCTTTGACATAGTTCCGTTCCGCAGCGGCTATCATGCTTTGCTCGGATGAACCACGTTTGCAAAGTTCAACGCGGTGCCGCACTACGCATACCTCAAGCTCAAGATGCCAGGCCCTCGAGGAGTCATCACGGTCAACGGAAACACCGAGCGCTCCCTCCGAACGGAGGAACATACAGCGGCTCTAGCGGCAGAAGTACAATGTAGCCTTTTAAGGCAATTCCCGAATCCGGCCGTTAAGCGACCGGACACGGCCAAACGCGCCCGAAGTAACCTACAACAAGACCACCTAGCGCGTTCCGAGCACGCGTAGCAATGCGGCCCCAACCCCAGCCCTCGCAAGATCGCAAGACTGGTCCTTCGTGTACATCATTATGCTCTGGAGATACCATGGGCATAGGGGAAGGGGCACGACCACGATAGGCCCAGAATGCGGCTCAACCACATCAGGGGCTCCCAAGTGTGTCATTTCTTTCTTTTTCTTTTTTTCTTACCCACAAGACTCCGTTCACCAGAGACCCTGCCCGGCGGTAGACCGACCGAACTCACGATGCAACAGCCAGGGAAGGAGAAAGGCTGCGACAAATATCCAGGTGGTCTCCCTTATGAGCATTAAATCTGTTTTATACACCACTCCGTAGCCTACCCCCGGAGGGGGACATGTTTAATAGTCCCATCCCTTGCTTATCGCACTATTTGTATCGTTCTGCATTCTTAGCAGTACTTCTTGAATAAAACAATGCAGCACCTTTTTGCTTATAATTGCATTTCTTTCTTATACATATATTCATTTGAGACATGTTGCATCCGTACACTTTGGTACGGCTAAAAACACCAGGGGCTTATGTTCCCCACATTATGGTGTGATAAGTCCGAACACTTTCACAAGTGCGGCACCCCGAACTTATAGCATTATATGCATCAGCTCCGAATCATGTCTTGGGTCAATAGTTGGGTTTGCCCGGCTCCCATGTTTTGGTACCTTATGTTCCGTTGTATCAGCTAAGGTAGCACTGGGAGAACCACTGCGATTGCGCCCCAGTTGAGCTGGGCTAACGCCTCAGTGGAGAAAGCTAAAACTGACCGTCATGATAAGGCGAGAGCCAGTCGCTGTTCAAGAGGTTTTTTCGAGTCCCTAAAGACTTATGCCACTTAGAGCGAAGAACCGGCTTTGTCCGGCCCAGGCGTGGATAGCGCCCCGAATTCGGCCTTCCGAACACTAGGGGCTTCACCGAAATTTAAAATTATAGAATTCTATGGCTAAGTGAGAGTGTTCAAGCATTATAAGTCCGGTTGCCTAGTTCGTCGTGTTGAGCGCCTCCCTAGATGGACCCAAATATGGGAACAAGAGTGCTCAAATTTATCCCGAACACCCCAGCACTCATGGCATGGGGGCTGAAGCCGACGACTTGCCATCTCTCAGATTTGATAAACAGCCGCACAGAAGGTAATATTTTAAATCAACAAGCGTTGCTTAGCGCACATGAACAAAGTTTTCTGCGCACAGGATAACAAAATGCGAGTCTACTCAAATATTACATCATTGGAGTACTCACCCGCAATAGTGCGGGCGCCCTTCAGGACACTCTTATAATACATCTCGGGCGTGCGATACTCCTTGACCAGCGGTGGCGCGTCCGTCACAAGCTTCTCAGCATCCATCTTGCCCCAGTGCACCTTAGCACGGGCAAGGGCCCTACGGGCACCTTCGATACAGGAGGATCGCTTGATGACCTCAACCCGTGGACACGCATCCACCAGCCGCCGCACCAGGCCGAAGTAGCTCCCAGGCATGGCCTCATTGGGCCACAGCCGAACTATGAGGCCCTTCATGGCCTGTTCGGCCACCTTGTGGAGCTCGACCAGCTGCTTCAGCTGGTCGCTAAGGGGAACCGGATGTCCGGCCTCAGCATACTGAGACCAGAACACCTTCTCCGTCGAGCTCCCCTCCTCGGCCCTGTAGAAAGCGGCAGCATCGGACACGCTGCGGGGTAGATCTGCGAACGCTCCTGGAGAGCTCCGAATTCGGGTAAGTAACACGTAATTCACATCCACATGCTTGCTTTGCATGAAAAATGCCTTACCTGACGCTATTTTCTTCAACGCCTCGATTTCCTGGAGGGCCTTGTAGGCTTCAGCCTTAGTGGCTTTGGCACTCTCAAGAGTCGATGCAAGCTCGGACTCTCGAGCCTTCGAGTCACGCTCCAACCTCTCATGTTTTTCCATGAGAGCCTGGAGCTCTTGCCGTACCTCCGCCACCCACGCCTCCTGCTTCTCTCACTCGGTGCGCTCCGCGGCCGCATTACGTTCGGCCACGGACACCGCCTCCTTCAGGGTCGCCACCTCGTTTGTGGCCCCTGCAATACACATGTTATCCCTGTCATTCTTTTTGCAACCAAATCCTTTTCTGTAAGGTACAACTTTAATAAGGTGCTACTCACCTTCTTTGTCCTCGAGCTACTTCTTGGCACGACCGAGCTCGTTCTCGGACTGCTCGAGGTTTTGCTTCAAAGCATTGACCTCCGCAGTCAGTGCGACAGAGGTCAGCAGCGTAGCCTGCAATCCCATATCGACATATTTTTTATGACTCCTGCGTATATCTTTTTAGATCCTCAGTCCGGCTTTTCTTTCCGAACACCGAACCGAGCATCAGGGGCTACTGTCTATGCGGTACTATTTTACATATATTAATATTCTTACCTCAAAGCCTGATAGAAGGCTGCTGCAGGCTTCGGTCAGCCCGCTCTTGGTGAGCTGGACCTTCTGAATCACTGCACTCATAACAGTGCGGTGTTCCTCCTTGATGGAAGCGTCGTTGAGCGCCTCCAGCAAGTTATCCGGCGCCTCCAGTTGGACTGAGGCCTCCGGCACCACGGTCTTGCCCTTCGTACGAAGGGGTCGCCCGCTGGACTCCGGAACCACTACAGGTTCCGATACGGAGTCCGGCACGAAGTCCGGGAGGTCGTCCTGTGCCACCTCCGGGTCCAGCTCCTCCGGATGGGTCCCTCTCTGGGATCCCACCTCGACGTCGTCAGCATCGTGGGGAGAGGAGGCGGTTGGAAGTGAAGTGCTATTCACATCCGACGAGCCCAAGGACCCGCTCGACGAAGCGGGAAGATCGTCCTTGGGCGAACTGCAGGGTTGTATGCGGCGTTAGAGAGACACCAAGTGGCAAAAAGAAAAATCATGAAGTCATTCGGGAGTCCGGATACTTACGATCTTGCTAGGGGCTTGGCCCTTGGAGGCCAATCCTCGTCGTCGTCTCCGGCGTTGGCGGAACAGTCCGGGGGAAGAGTCCTTCCCTTCTTGGACCCTTCGGCCTCCCTAGCTGGGGTGGCCTTCCTTTTCTTCCCTCCCCCCGCTGGGGGAGAGACCTTTTTCTTCTCCTCCTCGTCTTCGGGGGAGGAGTCCGCCTCGGAGTCATCGGACACCTGAAAACAGGAACTCTTTCGAGTACCCGTGGCCTCCTTCTTGGCCTTCTTCTCCGGCACCACGTGGGGTGCCGAAACCAGCAGCCCCGCTAGGCGGGCATCCACTGGGACTTCTGGCAAAGGGGCCGGACAGATAGTCAGCTCAGCCTTCTTCAGCCAGTCCTGTCAAAGGAAAGGGAGTTTAGATCCCGCATAGAGTCAAACTATGGAAAACAAGTGTCCCGTAAAGGGTAAAATCATTTACCTCGTCAGCCTGACGCTGCGAGCGGAATCCGCGATCTTCGGTAGCAGATGCGGGAGCCTCGGTGCCCTTAAAAAGCACCTTCCAGGTGTCTTCGTACCTAGTGTCGAAGAGCCCGCTCAAGGTTCGGTGCTGAGCCGGATTGAACTCCCACAATTTAAAGGCCCGTTGTTGGCATGGGAGAATCCGGCGGATGAGCATGACCTGGACCATGTTGACAAGCTTGAGCTTCTTGTCCACCAGCTTCTGTATGCAGGCTTAGAGTCCGGTCAGCTCCTCCGAATTGCCCCAAGTCAGGCCACTCTCCTTCCAAGAGGTGAGCCGTGTGGGGATGCCAGATCTGAATTCGGGGGCCGCTGCCCATTTAGGGTCACGCGGCTCGGTGATGTAGAACCACCCCAATTGCCACCCCTTGGTGGTTTCCACGAAGGCGCCCTCGAGCCAAGTAACGTTGGGTATCTTGCCCACCATGGCGCCTCCGCATTCCGCTTGATTCCCCTTCACGACCTTCGGCTTGACATTGAAGATCTTGAGCCACAAGCCGAAGTGGGGCTGGATGTAGAGGAAGGCCTCGCACACGACGATAAACGCCAAGATGTTGAGGATGAAATTCGGGGCCAGATCATGGAAATCCAGGCCGTAGTAGAACATGAGCCCCCGGACAAAGAGGTGAAGTGGGAAGCCCAGTCCGTGGAGGAAATGGGGAAGGAATACCACCCTCTCATGGGGCATGGGGGTGGGGATGAGCCGCCCCTTGTCGGGGAGCCGGTGCGCGATGTCGCTGGACAGGTATCCGGCGCCGCGCAGCCTCTCGATGTGCCCCTCCGTGACGGAGGAGGCCATCCACTTGCCTCCCACTCCGGACATGGCTGGAGAAGGTCGAGGTGAGATGTGTGGACTTGGGCACTGGAGCTCGAGTGCACGGAGATGGATAAGCAAAGGAGGAAGAAGGCGTAGGTCAAAAGGTGGATCCTTATCCCCTTATATATGGGCGGACAAAATTATGCGTCCCCACCGGCCTGGTAAAACTCGCTTTTCTCCCAAGCACCGCAATCAATGGTGTGGTTGGGTTACCCACGTTCGTATTGATGGGAATCCCAGAATAAGGGGAACACGTTCTCTGCTTCGACAAGACGTGCCAAGGAAACCGCTTCGCTAAACGCGCTGAGGCGGTATAATAAAAATGATTCAAGTAAAGGCTTGGTTGTGGTGTGACGTTACGCCACGAAATACGTCAACAGTTTGAACTTGTGTAAATATTATTCTCTCTACGGTGGAATGTGGAATTTATTTTGCAGAGCCGGACACTATCCTGGTGTTCACAATCTTCTACAAACTATTCGGAGAAGGAACCCGCCTTGCAATGCCGAAGATAGTATGCGCGCCGGACTCGTCGTCATTGAAGCCTGGTTCAGGGGCTACTGAGGGAGTCCTGGACTAGGGG
This sequence comes from Triticum dicoccoides, assembly GCF_002162155.2. Taxonomy (NCBI): domain Eukaryota; kingdom Viridiplantae; phylum Streptophyta; class Magnoliopsida; order Poales; family Poaceae; genus Triticum; species Triticum dicoccoides. The sequence continues at coordinate 184,378,623 of NC_041381.1, forward strand.
GTGTCCGGATAGCCGAACTATCATCATCGGTCGGACTCCAAGACTATGAAGATACAAGATTGAAGACTTCGTCCCGTGTCCGGATGGGACTTTCCTTGGCGTGGAAGGCAAGCTTGGCGATACGGATATGTAGATCTCCTACCATTGTAACCGACTCTATGTAACCCTAGCCCTCTCTGGTGTCTATATAAACCGGATGGTTTTACTCCGTAGGACAACAACAATAACAACAATCATACCATAGGCTAGCTTCTAGGGTTTAGCCTCCTTGATCTCGTGGTAGATCTACTCTTGTAATACCCACATCATCAATATCAATCAAGCATGACGTAGGGTTTTACCTCCATCAAGAGGGCCCGAACCTGGGTAAAACATCGTGTCCCTTGTGTCCTGTTACCATCCGCCTTGACGCACAGTTCGGGACCCCCTACCCGAGATCCGCCGGTTTTGACACCGACAGAGGGCATCATGCTGGATATAGAACCGCTCACAAAGTATTGCAATCTGGATTTTATTGTCCTACTCTCTTTAAAGATGCTTGTAAGCATGACTCATTTGTGATGAATGCCAGAGAATAGGTAATATCAGTAAGTGTCAAGAAATGCCTATGAATTATTCACTTGCTGTTGAAACATTTGATGTTTGGGGATTTGATTACATGGGACCTTTTCCTTCCTCTAATGGGTATACACATATTTTGGTTGCTATTGATTATGTTACTAAATAGGTAGAAGCTATTCCAACTAGTAGTGTTGATCACAACACCTCTATTAAAATGCTTAAGGAAGTTATTTTCCCAAGGTTTGGAGACCCTAGATACTTAATGACTGATGATGGTTCACACTTTATTCATGGTGATTTCCGTAAGATGCTTGCTAAGTATGATGTTAAGCATAGAATTGCATCACCTTATCATCCTCAGTCTAGTGGCCAAGTTGAGCTTAGCAATAGAGAAATAAAATTAATCTTGCAAAAGACTGTAAATAGGTCCAGGAAGAATTGGTCTAAGAAATTAGATGATGCACTTTGGGCTTATAGAACGGCATATATCCTATGGGTATGTATCCTTATAAAATGGTTTATGAAAAAGCTTGTCATTTACCTCTTGAGTTAGAACATAAAGCATACTGGGCAATTAAAAAACTCAACTATGATTTCAAACTTGTTGGTGAAAAGAGGTTATTTGATATTAGCTCATTAGATGAATGGAGAACCCAAGCTTATGAAAAAGCAAAAGTATTCAAAGAAAAAGTCAAAAGATGGCATGACAAAAGAATTCAAAAGCGTGAGTTTAAAGTTGGAGAATATGTTCTTTTGTACAACTCTCGTTTTAGATTCTTTGCATGCAAACTCCTCTCCAGATGGGAAGGCCCCTATGTCATCGAGGAGGTTTACCGGTCTGGAGCCATCAAAGTAAATAATTCCGAAGGCACTAACCCAAAGGTTGGCAATGGCCAATGAATAAAGCATTGTATCTCAGGTACGCCTACTAATGTTGAAAGCAATATTATCCAAACTTTGACACCGGAAGGACATATAAAAGAGTCCTTCCGGAACACTCCAGAACCATCAAAATAAGGAGGTATGTGATACGGTAAGTAAACGGACTCCGAAAAATCTGCAAAAATATTTTCTATCAGTTTTGGAATATTTTAGAATTTTGAAAATAAAGAAACTTCCAGGAAGTGTCCCCTGGTGGGCATAATACACCAGGGCCCGCCAGGCTTACCTGGCGCGCTTAGGTGGGTTGTGCCCACCTGGAACACCTCCTGTATCCCATTTTTCTTCCATTTGCTTGTCTTCCAAGATAAAAAATCTATATATACTTCCCGAACCTGCCACCATATCGAGGAGAAAATCCTCTGTACTCTTTTCTTGTTATTTCTGGTCAGGTTTGTCAAGTTAGGCATCATGTCTTCCTGCTCCTCCAACCACAAGGAAAAAGATGCTTGGCCGATGAGGATTGAGACAAAGAGGGAGGAGCCGATTGACACCACCAAAGGAGAACTGAGTATCGGGTATGGGCACTCCCCTTAGCTTCCGCCAAGCTTGGGGGAGGTGCCCCGGTATCATATCATCCTACTATCTTTTTGCATTTTGTTATCTTAGTTCAATCTTTTGCTTAGATGAATAAAATTTAGTTCGATCTTTTCTTCTTTGAGAGCTTGCTTAGTGATATGTCATTGTTATCGTGTGCAAGTTATATATAAAGTTAGTTTGAGTTTTACTTTCTTTACTTTCATGTTGCAAATAAGGAAAAGAAAAGGAGAAAGAAAGCAAACAAAGAAAGGGAATAAATTAATGATCTCATAAACTAATCCTATGGTAAGTGATAGCACCACATAAGGAAAAGTATAAGTAAGAAAATTTTATTAGAGATTGACAAACATAGCATTGGTCAGTGATGCAACTCATGAAAAAATTAATAAGGGAAGGGAAGATTCACATATAAATATACTATCCTAGAAATCTTTTGTGATTGTGAGCCCTCATCAAAATATTATATGCCAAAATTGTTGACGTTGGACAAGGAAGACAACGTAATGGTTTATGTTTGTTTATATTCACATAGAAGTCATATTGTCATAGATCCTTTAACATGTGATGCTTGCCCCCTATATTTGCTAGCCAAAATTCCGCACTAAGTAGAGATACTACTTGTGCGTCCAAAACCCCTTAAACCCAAATCTTTTTCGAGTGTCCACCATACCTACCTAGGGATTGAACAAGATCCCTCAAGTAAGTTGTAATCGGTGCAAAAAGGCAATAAAAATTGCTTCTATATATGTGAGATTGTTTAGTGTAAGAGAAAATTGAGCGTTGCAGGAACTTGGATGGCAAAGAATAAAAGCGACAGACTGCATAATAAAGGTTGTCATCTTAAGGGGCAATGTAATGTGACGTTCTTTTGCACTAAGGGATTGAGCATACAAACAAATAAGCGCATCACAGCCTCTGCTTCCCTCTGCGAAGGGCCTATCCTTTACTTTTATGTATTTACTTTTATGCAAAGAGTCAAAGTTTTCCTTATATTGCTTTTATTTTTCTCCCTAGGCACATATGTCCAGATAAATATAGATAGCATGAGTTATTATTGTTGACATCACCCTTGAGGTGAGCAGGTTGGGAGGCAAAACTATAAGCCCCTATCTTTCTATGTGTCCGGTTGAAACGTTTTGCTCATGAGTACAAGGTGAGTGTTAGCAATCGTAGAAGACTATATGATGGTTGAGTATGTGGACTTGCCTAAAGGCTCCAACACGTGACCCTTTCCTGAAAAGATGATGAATTGTAGTTGCAAAGTTTAATGAGAACATAGTTTGTTGGTTTCTAATAGAGTTTTTGCTTTATACTTCGGTTGTGTGATGAACTACTACTTATTCATAGGAAGTGTATGATGCAAGTTCTATGATTAAAGACTTATGTTTAAATTTGTTGCTGTTACAATAATCAACGTGATGCTTCTATGTCCGTATTTTGTTTTTATCGACACCTCTCTCTCAAAGCATGTGCACATGTTTTTCGATTTTGGTTTTCGCTTGAGGACAAGCGAGGTCTATGCTTGGGGGAGTTGATACGTCCATTTTGCATCATGTTTTCCTACTGTTATTTACAATGTTTTCATCTATAATAATGCTTTTTGGAGTAATTCTAATGCCTTTTCTCTCATAATTTGCAAGGTACACACCAAGAGGGAGAATTCTGGCAGCTGGAAATATGGACCTGAAAAAGCTACGTCAGGCTACCTATTCTGCACAACTCCAAATGAGCTGAAACTTCACGGAGATTTTTCATGGAATATTTAAGGAATATTGGAGCCAATAACTACCAGAGGGGGGCCACCAGGTGGGCACAACCCACCTGGGCCCGCCAGGCCCCCCTGGCATGCCCTGGTGTATTGTGCCCTCCTCGGCCCACCTCCGGTGCCCATCTTCTGGTATATAAGTGCTTTTGACCTAGAAAAAATCAAAATAATACTTTCGGGGCAGAGCACCGCCGTCTCAAGGCGGAACTTGGGCAGGAGCACTTTTACCCTCCGGCGAAGCAATCCTGTCGGGGGAACTTCCCTCCCGGAGGGGGAAATCATCATCATCATCATCACCAACAACTCTCCCATCTTGGGGAGGCTAATCTCCATCAACATCTTCACCAACACCATCTCATCTCAAACCCTAGTTCATCTCTTGTATTCAATCTTGTTGCCAGAACTATAGATTGTTGCGGTGACTAGTAGTGTTGATTACATCTTGTAGCTGATTACTATATGGTTTATTTGGTGGAAGATTATATGTTCAGATCCATTATGCAAATTAATACCCCTCTGATCACGAGCATGTTGATGAGTTGTGAGTAGTTACTTTTGTTCTTGAGGTCACGGGATAAATCATGCTGCAAGTAATCATGTGAACTTGATATGTGTTCGATATTTTGATAGTATGTATGTTGTGATTCCCTTAGTGGTGTCATGTGAACGTCGACTACATGACACTTCACCATCTTTGGGTTGCGAGAGTGACAGAAACTTAAACCCCAGTTTATGCACTATTTCATAAGGGACCGATTGGATCCTAGAGTTTAATGTTATGGTTAGGATTTATCCTTAATACTTTTCTCATAGTTGCGGATGCTTGCGGGAGGGTTAATCATAAGTAGGCGGTTCTTCCAAGTAAGAATAGCACCTAAGCACCGGTCCACCCACATATCAAATTAGTGAACACAAGTCAAACCAACATGATGAAAGTGACTAGATGAAATTCCCGTGTACCCTCAAGAATGATTTGCTTATCATAAGAGACCGTTTTGGCCAGTCCTTTGCCTCAAACGGATTGGGCCACCGTGCTGCATACTTATTGTTACTATCATTACTTGATCGTTACAAATTATCTTGCTATCAAACTACTTGCTACTTACAGTTTCAGCACTTGCAGACATTACCTTACTGAAAACTACTTGTCATTTCCTTCTGCTCCTCGTTGGGTTCGACACACTTACTTATAGAAAAGAGCTACAATTGATCCCCTATACTTGTGGGTCATCAATTCAACATCATTGTCCATCGTGGTAGTATGACGTGTTCCTAGAATCCTTGGCACGAATGTTGGTAAAACCCTGATGAATATGGAAATGCTCAAGTTCTTGAGAGCATGCTCAGCCACTGGGTTATATCCTCGGTATCAATTGGAATGTGCCTCACATTTACCGAATCATTGTATAACCATTGCTTCCTCTCCGAACTGAGTATGCCATTTCTTCAAGCTCCTTCACATGACCGTTTGTGATTGCCTTAGGGGAATAATTCCACCGAAGAGAGTTTCAATGATCTCTGTATCAAAAGTAATCTTTTTGCCACTTAAGGGAATAATTCCACGAGTCACCTCCCCCGAGGTGCCCCATTATGGAATCATGGCAATTATCTCCTCGCTGCTTTGAAACCATGCACCATCCTACTCCAGCGTGGAATTGTTGCCTACATCTACTTCTTCCATAGCTCCTGGTGTGTGTTTTTTATCAACTCAAGAGGTGTTCTTGCGTCTCACTCCGTGAGTTGATCTTGAGTGCTGGATCTTCGATGAGATCGTTTCCTGTAGAGTTTTCTTCTGTCGACTTCATGTTGGATGAAGATCTTGGAAGCAAAGACGTCAAGATCAATTGGAGCAATGAGTCAACATCTTCGAGAAGGGCAATTGGGTCATGAAGATCGTGTTAGCTTGTGTCCCCTCTGTCTTCTTACTGCACGTCTTGAATCTCAGGACGAGATTCTTGTTTAGTGGGGATGAGTTGTCACAGACCTAGAAATTGATTGTAATTAGTTGCATCAGCATCCATGCATCATGTTAGATTCAAATGAATTTGAATTGGGGATGCTGAAACCCTAGCACCAAATGAATTCAACTAGGTTTCAAATAAAAATAACTTCAATGAACCCAAAATGCCCTTTAGAAAAGTTCATCATTTTTTATAAGGGTGAAAACCTCTGCCAAAAATGATGCACGTATTTCTAGGCCATTCTGGATTTTTTGAATTAAATCTTATTATATTTGACTTTGGGCATTTAAATAGTATAAATAATTTAAGTGCTCAAATAATGTTGGAATTATTTGTGGGCCACTGAAATAGTTCAGAAAGTGCTCATGAATATTTTCAGGATTTATAAATTGATTTGGTTTAAAACTGGATCAAATACAAACTACAAATTAGAAAACACAAACAAAAATAGAAAAGGGCTAGAACCCCCCTGGCTTACCAGGCAGCCCAGCTGACCCAACTCGCTGGCCCATCCCACCTCCTCCTCCTCATCGTCTACCTCTGCCTACTGGCAGAGGCGTGTCGCCCGCGTGCGCAGTGGACTCCACCTCCTGCTTCCTCCCTGTCCTCGACCGAGCCCCCTGGTCCTTTCCCCTCACTCGCAGCCTCTCTCCCCTCTACTCTCTCTCTCTCTCTCCGGGGCGGCCCGAGCACTGCCGGAGTGGGCCGCCACAAAACACCGCGCCCACCGTCGTCCCCTTGCCCCATGGGCGTGACCCTGAGATCCGCCGAGGCCCCAAGAACCTCTATGCCGACCCACTCAAACCCAGACGACCCCAAGATGACGTCGCGGCTTTTCTTCCCCATCCACGACCGCTGGATGCCGTTGCCCGATTCCCCGTCTTCAACGCGTCCCCGAGCCCGCTTCGACGGCCCCTGCAACCTCCATGAGCCACTACGCCAAACCCCTCTCTCCTCGTGTTCGATATCCCTCTCTAGCCGTCACTTCCATTGATCCCGAGACCTCACCGCTGCCGGCCATGGAGCCACCGCGGTTGCTGAAGCCATAGCTCGCATTCGAGCATGCCGTTGAACTCCTGGAGTTCCCAGGAGCCTGTAGAGCAATTCAGCTAGCCCCTCCGTGCACCGTAGCCTCGCGCACGACCGAGCCCGAACTCCGGCCGATGCCTCTGTGCTCGCCGTCGTAATTCACGGCAACCCTGAGGCCTCCCAATCGGGTATCCAGCCGCCGCCTGTAGTGCAGCCCCGATGAATCTCCGCCGCGTGAAATGGTCGCCGCCGGCCAAACTCCGGCGGGCCGATGTGGCCACTTGTTAGGGGCTAATCACCCCACTAATCACCCCTAGAGCCACTGAGTAGTGGGCCCCATGCCATAATCAACCCAGTTCTATTTATGTTTAATTACTTTATGACCTAGCGAGAACCACGCGTCAGAGTTGACTATGCTGACATGACCGTTGACCGGACCCACATGTCTATGACCCCACCTGCACAGTGAGACTGACCAGTGGGCCCCACTAGTCAGGGTTGACCTGGGCTGGCGCCTTTGACCTACTGACATAATGCTTACACAATGCTGATGCAGTTAACAATTTTCTGGATTAAAAATAATCCAGGAAATTCCAGAAATTAGTTTAAACTTCAAGAATTCATATAAAATCAATCGTAACTCCAAATGAAATAATTTATATATGAAAAATTATCAGAAAAATTCAATCTATCCATCTGTACCAGTTTCATGCATGACACAGGAACCTAAACTAGTTGTATAGATTAAAACATGATAATGGCATTTTAAATGCTTAATATGGAGTTTGCATATGAACCCTTGGTTCATATGGACTTCATTTAAATTGTTGCTAGATGCATTAGTGCAAATCATAATATTCTTGCCATGTCATGATCATGCATCATATTGTTGCATTGCATTGATTGTGTTCCCTCTTGTTTGCCGGTGTTTATTCCCTCTCAGTAGACGTTGTTCCGGCGATGTGATCGTTGACACCGATGAAGAGCTATTACTATCTTCAGAAGTGCCAGGCAAGCCAAACCCCACTTGCTCATTCTGATATAATCCCACTCTCTCGCTTCTGCTCTTTTTTACTGCATTAGGACAACAACAATTCATTTGTTACATGCTACGGTAGTTGAACCCCTTTCCTCTGCATGACCTGTCATTGCCACAATAAATAGATGAAACTCACTAGCATGAGTAGGAGTTGTTTGAGCCCTGATGTGCCTACTCATACATGCTTGTTTTTCATGCCTGCTACTGCTTAGAGTTGAGTCAGGTATGATTCATCGGGGATGAATTGGAGGTGTGTGAACATGTCCTACTGCTGAGAGCTAAGTGTGTGAACACGATTTGGTAAAGGTATCGATGAGAGGCCATGTAGGAGTACATGGTGGGTTGTTTCATTGGAACCGTCCTTAGGAACTGAGATCTGTATGTGTGATTTAAGATTAGCTACTACCACACATTGGGATCCTTAATTGACTCTCTCGACTTATTAACCGCCACTGTCCTCTGTCCGGGAGTTGCAAGTAGTTTCTGGTGTTTGTAGTATGCTGGAGGCCGTGTGTAGTGCTGACCCGAGGGGTGGGCTGTGATGCGGTAGGCACATGGCCCGGTGTACCGAGTTGCCCGTTTGATGACCCGGGAACCCTGCACACATCGTTCGGGGCCATAGTGGAAACCTTAGCTGGACTCCTTGCAGATGGAACCTGAATAGGCGATAAACCTGGACTAGGGACTTGTGTGGTCAGTCAGGTCGTGGTCGACACCCTCGCCAGGCTTTCGCTTGAAGGTTGCCAAGATACATGAAGTGTACATGGCAGTAAGTGGTGAGAGCGTGTGTGAAGAAGTACACCCCTGCGGGGTTATCAAACTATTCGAATAGTCGCGTTCGTGGTAATGGACTACTTGGTTGCTTATGCAGTTCATAGACAAGTGAAAGTGGATACTCTAAAATACGCAAGATAAGCGTGAGTGCTATGGATGGAGTTCTCGTAGGGAGACGGTCCATAGTGGTGTATTGATTTGGTAAATATGTGGACTCATGTGCGTCACCCCAAAAGAGTTACTTGCAGACGTAGTTCAGGATAGCCACTGAGTCAAAGCTGGCTTGCTGCAGCTAAACTCCACCACCCCCTTTGTTGATAGTGATGCATATGTAGCTAGTTCTGATGTAAGTCTTGTTGGGTACATTTGTACTCACGTTTGCTTAATTTATGTTTTTGCACAGAGACTTCAGTCTCACTAGTAGTTCCGCATGGACTTCGACATTTAGCTTGTTACCACAGCTACGATCTTGTATCCTTTGGAGGGTCTTATAGATAGATACGCTTACTAGCCTTCTCTCTTTTCAGATGTCTATACTCATACATGTTTATGCTTCCGCATGTGCTTGTTGGTTGTATGACTTGAATGCTGGGTCATCAGACCCATGTTTGTAATATCTGGCTCCTCGGAGCCTATTGAATAAATACTTTGAGTCATAGAGTTTTGTTGTGATGCCATGTTGTATTTGCACATGTCGAGCATATTGTGTGTATGTTATTGAAATGCTTGGTATGTGTGGGATCCGACAACCTAGTTGTTTATTCTTGGTTGCCTATCTTATGGGGAAATGTCTCCTAGTGCTTCCACTGAGCCATGGTAGCTTGCTACTACTCCGGAACACTTAGGCTGGCCAGCATGTGTCCTTCTTCATTCGTGTGTCTGTCCCTTCGGGGAAATGTCACGCGTTGTTCCTTTAAATCCTTGTAGATTGCTATGACTTGGGTTCATACGTTGATGACCGACACGTTCGTTGCTGGGTCATGTATGCATGTCCCTGTAAGTTAGTGCCACCTTGGGTTTACAACTAGTCATGTCGGCCCGGGTTCTCTGTCATATGGATGCTAGCAACACTATCATACACGTGAGCCAAAAGGCGCAAACGATCCCGGGCCAGGTAATGTGGCACCCATGGGAATACCATGCGTGAGGCCGCAAAGAGATATGATGTGTTACATGCTTGATCGGTGTGACTTGGGATCGGGGTCCTGACAAAGAAGAAATCTTCAAAGTCCTCATCGTCAAAATCCTCCAAGTCTTCATCTCACAAGAAGAGCAGCTCCAAAAAGGCTCGGGCATTCATTGGCAAGGAAATGGACTCTGAAGCTGAATCTGAGGAAAATGGGGAAGAGGAGGCATATGAGGAGTCAGAATCTGGTGTGGCGAGCCTAGCCCTCGCTACTGCTTTCGTCAGCAAGTCCATCTTCAACTCTGAGGAAAATGACTTCCCCAATGCTACTGACGACGGTGATGTGTACTATGATCCCACCTATTGCTTCATGGCAAAGGGTGCCAAGGTACTCAAATACCCCTCCTTTGAATCAAGTGAGGATGAATCTGATGAAAACCTCAAGCCTAGCTATTCTAAACTTGCTAAGATTGCTGTGAAACAACAAAAGGCTTTTGAAAAGGTTCAAAATATACTAGACAAAAGCGATGATATGTTGGGTGAAGAAATGGATTGCACTCAAACCTTGACTGATAATCTTCAGAGACTGCAATCCAAGTTTGACAACCTTCAAAGTCATCATAACACTCTCTTATCTGATCATGAGAAGCTTTCTTATGAATTTCTTCAAAGAAAGCAAGATCTTGAAAAGCTAAGGGTGAGTTATGAAGATCTTCTGAAGGAGCGTGATTCATTGCTTACTCAACAGATCAGTGCCGCTCAGGATGAATTCACTCCACCGTGTTTGAAATGCATTGAACGTGAATCTGCTAATTCTTCACCTGAAAGTTCAAATGCTTCTATTGCTGCAAATTCTTCAATTGTCTTTGCTATCACAAATTCCTCATCTGAGGATGCTACTTGTATCACTGACAATACAGGGTTGAAGAAATTGTATGTGACAGGCATGTACAAAAGCCTCAAAGGGCATCAGGCTCTTTGTGGTGTGCTTAAAAAGCAGATCCTCAACAGGAACCCTAGGAAAGAGGGTATTGCCTTTGAGAGGAAACTCAATGCTAATGGGACCTACTGGAAACCTGAGCAGTATCCCAAAACCTCATGGGTTGCTGCAAAGGGACCTCCCGTAGATCCATCCACTTTATCTGGCTTTACATGTGAATCTTCATATTCTTATGCTGAGTCATTTGACTCCAACTATAAACTGTTCAGAAATCAGAATGGTGAAGTATTTGCTAGATATGTTGGCACTAACTGCAGGAACGGTCCCCCTATGAAGAAAATGTGGGTTCCCAAAAGGTGCCTTGAAAATCTTCAGGTGAATGTCATCATGACACCACCTGTGAAGAATATGAACCCCAGATCAAATTCTTCATATGGATCCAAGTCCTCATACGGATAAAATTCCTCACATGGATCAAAATCCTCATATGAACATCATCGTGCTAACACTTCTGTTTCGCAGGGAAGATCTAAGGGTTATGAATGTGTGCATTATTCTTCAAATCATTATGTTCATAAGTCCTCGAAGAATTTCTCTGCTTATTCCTATGCCTACCCTAACCCCTCTTCTATGAAACGAAGTGGACAGGCTTCTATGCCACCTTTCTCTTATGGAGCCCACAGAATGATGAACTCTTTGCCACCCCTCCAGATGTGGATGGTGAAGAAAAAGAACTAATCTCTTATGCAGGTTCAGGTCTCCAAACGAACTTAATCGTCTGAAGAATTTGCTGGAGACCTGAATATGCTTGAAAGGACGCAAGCTAATCATGAAGAAATGAATTTTCATTTCTCACGTCCTCATACTACTATATTTGTTTTATTGCTTGATGAAATTCATCTGATGAATTTGATGTCATATTCTTCACTGATGAAGTATATGAGTTCGTAAGATGCACTAATTCATCTGCAGGATGATCAACCCAAAGCCACTGTGTGGGTCCTCGACAGTGGATGTACAAATCACATGACTGGTGACAGGAACTTATTGATGGGAACTACTTTATCTCCATCGCATCTGAAGCATATCACCTACGCTGACAAAGGAAAAAGCAAGGTATTGGGTCTAGGTAAGGTTGCAATCTCAAAGGATCGACACATGGACAAAGTCATGCTTGTCGAGTCCTTAGGATTCAACCTCATGTCGGTCTCAATGCTTTGTGATCTTGGTATGGTTGTTGTCTTTGGCAAGTATCATTGTGTTGTGATCATGGAAGCTGACAATTCCAAAGTCTTCGAAGGCTTTAGGAGAGGAGACTTGTATATTGTTAATTTCTCTACAGGTCCTCAACCTGCTATATGTCTACTTGCAAAAGCTTCAAAAGGCTGGCTATGGCATCGATGACTTGGTCATGCTGGCATGAGGAACTTGCACACGCTCGCCAAGAAGAAGCATGTCATTGGCATCAAGGATACCAAATTCCTCAAGGATCACCTGTGTGGAGCTTGTGAAGCTGGGAAGATGACCAAGGCCAAACATCCCTCAAGACTATCATGACTACCACTCGTCCATTTTAATTGCTTCACATGGATCTCTTTGGCCCTACTCATTATGCCACATTCACCAATGCTGCATCTTTATATGGCTTTATTATTGTTGATGGCTTTTCTCTTTACACATGGGTGCATATCATCACTTACAAATATGAAGTGCAGGAAGTATTCAAACGATTTTCCTCGAGGGCTTCAACCAACTTTGGTGTGAAGATCAAGCACATCAGAAGTAACAATTGGACCGAGTTCAAGAATACTGGTCTTGATAACTATCTTGTTGAACTTGTTATTACTCACGAGTTATCTGCTCCTTATACTCCTCAGCAGAATGGCGTCGCGGAGCACAAGAACATGACTCTTATTGAGATGGCTCGCACTATGCTTGATGAATACAAGATGCCTCGTCATTTCTGGCATGACGCAATTGATACTACATGCCACATCATCAACATGGTATATCTTCACAAATTCTTCAAAAAGACCTCATATGAACTCCTCACTGACAAGAAACTCAGTGTGAGTTATTTCAAAGTCTTCGGTGCTAAATGTTGGATTAGAAATCCTCATCACAATTCTAAATTTGCACCGAAAGCACATGAAGGTTTTATGCTTGGTTACGGAAAGGACTCGCACACCTACAAAGTTTTCAACATCGTTCACCACAAGGTTGTTGAAACTGTAGATGTGTGGGTCAATTAAACTAATGGCTCGCAAAGATAGCACCTACCTCCTGTGCTAGATGAAAAGACACCTGAGGAATCCATCAAGTTCAAGGCTACTGAGGATGTCATTCCTACCGAAGAATCTACTGAAGAAGTCATTCCAGAACCTGAAGAACATCATGCTGGTGCACCTGAAGAAAATGGCTCCGAAGAAAATGCTGAGCCGACTCAACGTTGTCAACCCGCTCATCCTCGCGTTGCAAATGAAGTGCAGATCGAGAAAATCATCAGCGACATTAACACACCAGGTCCTCTCACACGCTCAAAGGCTTCACATTTGTCTAACTTTTGTGGGTAATTCACTTTTGTCTATATCACAGAGCCCACCAAAGTAGATGAGGCATTTCTAGAGCCTGAGTGTAGGGCTGGAATTCGAGCCGAGTCGAGCGGGCTCGGCTCGACTCGCTAGAGCTTGTTTTGTTAACAAGCTAGCTCGACTCGACTCGTTACTACAACGAGCTCAAATCCAAGATTGGCTCGACTCGTATAACTCACGAGCTGGCTTGTTTAGCTTGTTAAGCTCGTTTAAGATATAAACATAAAGCCCTCAAATATGATAAAAATGATTATGTATATATTAAACATATATATCACTAAACAATTGTAATTTTCTTGTAACGCGTGAGTCACCTAGGAGGCTAGGCCTTCAACTGCTCGGTCTTGGGTTGTGTGCCTGCCTAGGATGTAGGCTGTTTCATGGCTGATCTTTTTTGTATTGGGAGTGGCTGATCTATTGTATCGAGCCTAACGAGTTATACGAGTACTCGTGAGATTGTCTTGTTTAATTTGGTCTATAAACGACTTAAACTAAAGCTCGGCTCGACTCATTATTCTTCGAGTTCGAGTCGATTCGAGCCGAGTCACGAGCTACTTTTTTAGCTCACGAGCTTCGAGCTTTGTTTCCAGCCCTACCTGAGTGGATTCAAGCAATGCAAGAGGAATTACATCAGTAAGAGCTCAACAATGTCTGGGAACTTGTCAAGCGACCGGACTCTCGCAAGCACAATATCATCGGCACCAAATGGATCTACCGCAACAAGCAAGATGAAAATGGCCTTGTGGTGAGGAATAAGGCACGACTAGTATCTCAAGGCTACACAAAGGTTGAAGGAATTGATTTTGATGAAACTTTTGCACCTGTTGCTAGACTTGAGGCTATTCGCATATTGTTTGCTTATGCTAACCATCATAATATCATCTTATATTAAATGGATGTGAAAAGTGCATTCCTCAATGGTAAGCTTGAGGAAGAAGTATATGTTGCTCAACCCCCAGGTTTTGAAGATCCAAAACATCCTGCCAAAGTCTTCAGACTCAATAAGGCCCTCTATGGCCTCAAGCAGGCCCCTCGGGCGTGGTATGATACTTTGAAGGAATTCCTCATGAAGAAAGGCTTCAAACCCGGTTCACTTGACACAACTCTTTTCACTAAAATCTATGATGATGAATTATTCGTGTGCCAAATATATGTTGATGATATTATCTTTGGCTGTACTAACCAGCGTTACACTGACTAATTTGCCTATATGATGAGTGAGTAATATCAAATGTCTATGATGGGAGATTTGAAATTCTTCTTAGGTCTTCAAATTTGTCAATAGCGCAAAGGCATCTTCATATCTCAGGAGAAATACCTCAAGGATGTGTTGAGGAAATTCGGCATGCAAGATTGCGAAGGCGTCAAAATCCCTATGCCCACAAATGGCCATCTATGCACTGATGAAAATGGTATTGACTTTGATCAAAAGGTATACCGCTCCATGATTGGTTCTTTATTGTATCTATGTGCATCTAGGCCAGATATTATGCTTAGTGTTTGCATGTGTGCCTGTTATCAAGCTACACCGAAGGAATCACACCATAAGGCTGTGAAGCATATTCTTCGATATCTAACTCACACTCTAACACTTGGATTATGGCCAAGGGCTCAGTTTTTGATCTCATTCGATATTCAGACTCTAACTATGCTGGTGATCGTGTGGACCGCAAGTCAATATCAGGCACATGTCATTTCCTCGGACGATCCTTAGTATGTTGGTCCTCAAAGAAGCAAAACTGCATATCACTCTCTACTGCTGCTGGTTCGTGTTGTGCTCAATTGCTATGGATGAAGACTAACCCTCTAAGTGTGAAGAAATTAACAAAGAATTTGATTCTCAGAGCCCTAAGACAATTGTGCGTGGCGTCTGAAATCATCATTCTTATACGGCGGGTTAGGCCACCAACAAAAGTTGAAAATCTTCAATTTGAGTTTTTCTTAATTTTTGAAATTCCTCGGTTGTTCAAATTTTTCAACTTTACAATGTCTTCACTCTTTCCGATCTCGTTCTTCATTGACTATGTGTGTGTGCGCCTATATATATATATATATATATATATATATATATATATATAGTGGGTCTATTATGATAACACCCCTTAAGACCTTATTCTGCTGACACTTTCTCTTATTCTGCTAACACCCTACCCACCGCTCAAAACACACCCAATCCCCTCCGACCTCCTCCCGCATAGAACCCCGCAGCCCCAATCCTCCTCCTGCCTCCTTCCTCCTCACGCCGCCGGATCCCCACCCCACCACGCGCCGCTGGAGCCCCGTCTCGCGACGCGCCGCCGAAGCCCCACCCCGCGCTGCTAGAGCCCAGCCCTGTCCCGCCGCTGCCGCCCAGCCCAGGTACCAACGGATCCGGCGACATCCCCATCGCCAGCCACACAATCTCCACCGGCGCAGTGGAGCAGCAGCACCACCGTGGCCGTGGACATGCGAGGGGATCCCGGGGCTAGTGCGGCCATGGCCTGGAGCTCGCCCCTTCTCCTGCGTGGGGACGCCAGCTACTGCAGAGCCCAGCTACCAACGGATCCCGTCGGATCCCCACCGCCAGGCACGCCACCCCCTGTTGCAGTCCTCCCTCCCTGTTGCAGGCCAGGCGTCCCGGGCTTCAAGTGCGCCGGGGCACGCGATGCGGTTTGGCGCGCGTGGCCATGCAGGTGCATCACCCCCCGCTCCCAACAACCACGAGCAGCAGCGCGTATGGCAGTGGACACAACCGAGTACCCTTCTCCTCTGCTCCCTTCCCCAGCCAACATCCATCGAGGTGTGTGTAATGTCGTGACGATGAGTTCATTCTCTGTTGGCAAGGTAATGCATTTTTCAGTATGGTGTGCAGTTCCATCAGTGTGGTCGTGCAGCACGCGGGTGTGGGTTTGCAATCTGGTGCCCATCTACGTGCAGCCCACGAGGAGGCGACTGGTACTAAAGATGCTACATCCATGATAGTGGTAAATCCCTTTGCAATTTCAGAATCTGTTTGATTGCTATGAAAACTGTTGTAGTGCCTAATTTTTTAGTGCCGTGCAATCTTTAGTGATGTTCACTTTGTTAGTTCTTCCCTCTAATTATACGGACGAGCTGCACAGAACTGCGGTCATCCCGAGCCTGCCGCCGAGGAGCCGGCGAGCGTCCCCGCGGCACCACCGCCTACCTGAACCTCGAACCGGGCGACTGCTACGGGGACAGCACCGCCGTCTCCTCCCTCGTGTAGGTGCTCCACTGAATGAATCCCCCTTCACCGTCTCCCTTCAGTTTCTCTAACAAGACCGGTTGTATATCTCTGAAGATTGTTGTAAAACCAAATGTGGATAGTACTGCAAGCATATGATGGTAGGGTCGTGATCAAAATTCTGATCTGTCATAGATAGTGCAGGTTCCATGGTTATAATAAGCCATAATGCTGGATATTTGCTCTCCCTTATCTCAACCCCCTAAATTCCTATGTATGTTGAAGTGGCGGAGTATTATCTTACTGAAGTTGACAATATAAGGGCGTCGGAGGTTTTGATCGTCGTGAGCTTGCTTGCATGAACACTGATAAAACTAGAAATATATTTTGCTCAGCCTTCTTTACTGATAATTTAGTCATACGCATTCAGGTTGACTTTGTGTATAGTCATGTAAAATTAGTTCATATGCATGTACTTCGGTTTTGCTCGGTCAAAACCGATGACCGAACCGAATTATCGGTTCCAAAAAATATTGGTTACTTAATTTTGAAAGGACCGATCGGTCTGCAGTTTAAAGAAACCGAAATTCTGTATTACCCGGAAAACCGAACCGATTGGTCCGGTTAGACCAAACGCCCAGGCCTACATGAGGGGCACCCTACCTTGTAGTGTTGCTGTCACATCATTTTCTCTAGAAAACAATTTTAGAAGTGGTTTAACAAGTTAGAAGTGCAAAAAATATTTGTTTCTGCAATATGAATGCTAAAGAAAAGCACAAGAAAGTTGAAGAAACATTTATATGCTTTACTTTGAGTGACGACTGCTTGTTGTTCGGCTGATCGTTAATCTCCTGCAGGCAAGAAGAGGATGAGGATCTCCACACCTGCCCCCATGCAGTTCACTCGACGCGCCCGTGTGGTGCGGAGCGCATCTGCGTGCAGTACGCCCGCCAACCAACTCCACCACGCCCATAGTCCACCCTGTGGTCCAATGCAATCCGACGACTCGATGCATGCAGCTTGCATGGTGCGTGTGTGCAGTTTTCAGGCTCGCAGGTGTGTGGTTCTACCAACAACCAACTCCACCGCGGCCCAGCACTCACGCCGTGGAGCTCCTTGTAACGCCCCGGATTCGATGCGCCAGGTGTCCGCCAGTTATTCGTCGTCATTGTCATGTCATTTGATTGCGTGTTGCATTTTATCATGTCATCATGTGCATTTCATTTTGCATACGTGTTCGTCTCATACATCTGAACCTTTTCTTCGTTGTCCGTTTTGGAATCCGGCGCTCATATGCCCTCCGGCATTTCCCTTTCGTCTCTCATTTTGAGCGGGTGTTAAACGTTCTCGGAATGGACCGAGGCTTGCCAAGCGGCCTTGGTATAGCGCCGGTAGACCGCCTGTCAAGTTTCGTGTCATTTGGAGTCCGTTTGGTACTTCAATGGTTGTCCGGGTAACCGTAAAAGCCTCCATCTTTTTGCAGCCCAACACACCTTCCAAAGTGGCCCAAAACCCATCTAACTCTCTTTCATGATCTCGGTCGTTCGATCACGATCGTGTGGGCGAAAACCGTGCTCCATTTGGACTCTCCTAGCTCTCTCTATCTATAAATATGCCCCTCTCCCCAAAAATCCCGAATCAATTCCCCCTAACCCTAAAAAAATCTCCTTCCCGCGCCGCCGGACACGTCCATGTCGTGCCGGACGTGTCTGACCTGCTCCGCCGCCGCCACGTGTCGCCGCCCGACTCGCCCGCGCCCGCACGCCG